>NC_084793.1:95369927-95675730 GCF_963169125.1 Humulus lupulus
AGTTGGCATGTTGCAAGGTCCAATGATGAGTCTTGAATATTTCTTTTATTTATTTAATTATTGATTTATAATTTGAATTTTGAATTTTAAAATTTAATTAACTCTTTTATAAACCTATTAGATGGAAATAGTCTAATAAAACTTTTGACAGATAGAAAAAGTATACCGTATTATTTTTCTCTATCCCTAAAAATTGCCTCAGACCTAATATTCCAAGATCTCATGTGTTGAAAATATATTGTGAATCAGAAATATTTTCCTACCATTACTCTACGTGCCCACCACGTCTTGAGGTGTATAGATACATCTTGGAAGATCTTGGTCTGAGAATTTAAAGAACTGCTTTGGATTAGATGTTCGTTCGAGAAACAAAAAGATAGCGAGGATTCTTGATAGTTCTTCAACTGGTAAATCCTCATTTTTTATTTCTCTATGATTAATGTTTTTCATGTTAATGGATTCGATTATTTAAAGTTTGTTTAAATATTTTTTTTTTAAATCTTTGGGCTCAACACCCCATGCTTTCCACTGCGCACATGGTAAACTATTTCCACTTCGTCAAGCGCTGTGATGCTTGGAGAAGACAAGTAGTCAATTGGGAGCATATTAAGTACCTCCACATCCTTGGTGGTAGCTTGCTTGGCTAGGGCATCAACGTTTGAATTTTGCCCCATGGAACTTATTGGATGGTAATCCTTTTGAAGTTGTAAGCAGCCATCTTGGTTCCTCAAGCTTGGTACTCTCTGATGATTTGGTTCATGACCAGCTGAGAATCATTGTATATCTTAAGTCGCTCAGCCTTAAGCTCCCGGGCAACTCGCAGTCTGAATATCAAGGCCTCATACTTAGCTTCATTGTTTGAGGCGTCAAATCAAAATCTTAGGGAACTGTGAATTATATGTCCCTCGGGGACTTGCTTTGGCCCTCTTCTCATTGGAGGACTCATCCACGAATAGCTTCAATACGGGCCACACAAGTTGGGCCTCCTCAGGCCTTTCATGCATTCCCGTGCATTCCGCGATGAAGTCCACCAGCGCTACTCTCTTTATGGTAGTCTTTGGGTTGTAGGTGATATCAAACTGACTAAGTTCGACTGCCCATTTAAGGAGTCTCCTGGAGGACTCCGACTTTTGGAGGACTCTGACTTTTGGAGGACTTGCCTTAGAGGCTAGTTGGTGAGGACTTTGACGCGATGTGCCTGGAAATAATGCCTGAGTTTCTGAGAAGTTATTAACAAACAAAAGGTCAGCTTCTCCATGAGTGGATATCTAGACTCCAGCCTGAGGAGTCTCTTACTCGCATAATAGACAGGATGTTGGATGCGGCCTTCCTAGTGGACCATGGCTACACTAATTGCGTTTTCTGAGAAAGCCATGTAGAGGAGAAGGGGTTCGTTGTCTTCAAGATTTGACAATATTGGCATATTAGCCATGTGTGCTTTGAGCTGCTGGAAAGCCTGCTTGCATTCCTCCATCCATTCAAATCTCTGACCTCATCGAAGGGTGTTGAAGAATGGGATGCACTTATTGGTAGCCTTGGATACAAAGCGGCTGAGGGCTACTATCCGACCAGTCATGTTTTGCACATCTTTGTGCTTCCTGTGGAATGGCATCTTGATCAAGGCTTTGATTTTCTCGGGGTTCGCTTCAATTCATCGGGCACTCACGATGAATCCTAGAAATTTCCCGAAGGCTATCCCAAATGTGCACTTTTGGTGATTTAGCTTCCTCCCAAACTTGTAGAAGACTGAGAACGCTTCTGCCAAGTCCTTCACATGGTTCAGGGTTGTTTTTGGATTTCACTAGCATGTCATCCACGTATACCTCCATATTCCGACCAAGCTAGTTCTTGAACATTTTGTTCACTAACCTTTGGTACGTGGATCCAACATTCTTTAAACCAAAAGGCATCACTTTGTAGCAATAGATGCCTTTGCCTGTTCGGAAGCTGGTATGCTCCTGGTCAGTAACATGCATGGAGATTTGGTTGTATCCAGAATAGGCATTCATGAATGTGAGGAGCTCATACCCATAAGTGGCGTCCACAATCTGGTCGATCTTTGGTAGGGGGAAACAGTCCTTTGGGCAAGCCTTATTGAGGTCGGAGAAATCGATACATGTCTTCGAGGTGTTGTTAGGCTTTAGGACTAACACCGAATTTTCGAACCATTTAGGGTATTGGGCCTCCCGAATGAACTCTGTTCTCGAGGAGCTTATCAACTTCTGCCTTCAAGGCTTCCGCCCTTGTCGGGTCCATTGTATTTTTTTGTTACACCGGGGCAATGTTGGGGTCTATGTTCAAGGTGTGGCAGATGATGTTGGGATCAATTCTCATCATGTCTACATGAGACCAGGTGAGGACGTCCTGGTTCTTGTGGAGAAAGCTTTCCAGAGCTTCCCGGACTTCCCCCTTGAGGTTCTTCCCAATCTTGGTCTTCTTTTCTGAGTTGGCTTCGTCGAGGATGACTTCTTCAACTTCCTTTGTGGGCTCGATAACCCTATCATCTCCAACCCTGGGATCCATCTCACTAGGCTCCCGCTCTTTGAGAATAACCATGACCTCCATCTCCTTTGGAGGAAGCTGCTCGATAGCTGCTGCCTCAATCAGCATCATTGAGTGCTTGAGTGACACATTGTAGCATTGGCAGGCCTCTTTTTGGTCTCCGCGAATTGTGCCAATTCTCAACTCTGTGGGGAAATTCATGCATAAATGCCTAA
Source organism: Humulus lupulus (assembly GCF_963169125.1). Lineage (NCBI taxonomy): Eukaryota > Viridiplantae > Streptophyta > Magnoliopsida > Rosales > Cannabaceae > Humulus > Humulus lupulus. The sequence goes on from NC_084793.1 coordinate 95,372,645, forward strand.
TGGAGGTGGCTGCCCCAAACTCCACCAGAGCCGGACGGCCTAGAATGTTGTTAGATGCAGAGGAGCATTCCACTAACACGAAAGTGCAGTACTTGAATGTCTGCCTAAGCCTCTCCAAGTGCCACTGGAAATTTGATTTGTCCCATTGGGATCAAGCCTTCACCCGAGAACCCGTAAAGTGTTGAGGTGCATAGGGACGGATCATTTGTCATCAGCCCGATCTTATCAATAGCTATCTTGAACAGGATGTTCACTGAACTCTCGTTATCCACTAGGATCCTTGCTACCATTTTTTTTTGGAAATCTGGCTCTAGATTACCAATGGATCGTGGAGGGGGAAGTGCATTCTCTAAGCATCATCCTTGGAGAAAGTTATTATTTGGTCCGTCATCCAGGGAATTTATGCCAAGAGCTGGGCCAGTGCAAGCACTTCATCATCGTAGTTGAGGGCCCGCGCATACCTATTTTGTGAGCCCATCGATGTGTCCCCTAGGTGGGGTCCTCCGAAGATGGTCCTTACTCGGTCGTTGACTAGGGGAGATACTTGGGCCATTGGTTTATGAGCCAATGACACTTGGCCTTGATGTTGTGGAGGTGCCACCTGTTGGTGTGTGGGTTAAGCTCCATATTCATCAGTATGGTGTCCAACATAGTTATGAAACTTGCAGAACTTCATCGTATCTCTTCGTTACCTTTCTCTCCAGATGGGTTGGGGCCTCGGGTAGTGAACCTGCTGCTCCGTGGTTGTGAAAATATTCTCTCGAGTATCAACCAGATCAGTATACTCGGAGTACTGAGGATTATATCTCTCCTTAGGAGTACCATTTCTCTTAGGCTTCTTATTCCCCTTGCTCTTTCCCCAGCATTCACTTCCACTTGGGCCCTCGCTAGGCACGACTGACTGGGCGGGAGTAGCTGTTCCAGCACTGAAAGCAGGCTGAAAAGCACTGAATCTAGTGGGAACTGCTTCGTACCTGGCGAGCATGACGATGTAGCCAGCCGAGGAACAACTGGACTATACTGTGTGGCATTCATTACACTCATTTGAATAAGAGTGTAAGGCGAGAATTAGGGACTTGGAGCTATGGCTGTAGGGATGGTAGGAGCAGGCATGGAGATTGGTCATCCAAAAGCTAGGATTTGGGCATCTTCCCAATGTATATATTCTTGGGCCTAACGAATGAAATCATAAAGCCTGTGGCATCCGCGTCTCTACAGGTCAACCCATAGTGGAGAACCTAGTCGGATGCCAGCTTGTAAGGCCTTGAGTTGTTGACCGTCATCAACTCTCTTGGTCCTCACAACTTCTTCTTTAAAGTGCTTTATGTACGCTTTAAGGGTCTCGAACGGTCCCTGCTTAATGTTTGCCAGGGTACTGACCTTGAAGTGAACCTTTTGAGCAGCTATTAACTGTCTTCAAAACTAGGTGGACTGTTAATGCCATGAGTGGATAGAGCCTATCTATGCTTCTTAAGCCACTCATCAGCTGGTCCCATTAAGGTTAACAAGAAGCAATGGAACCTTACGTCTTCGGTGACGCGGTGAACAGTCATCCACCCGTTAAACTTGGACAGGTGATCGGAAGGATCTAAAACTCCCCTAAAAGGAGTGATGTCTGTCATCTTGAATCCTTGAGGTAACGAGGCTTCAAAAATGTGTGGGGCACACATGTAACACCCTAGTTAGCCAGGACTGTCACACTGTGTACTTTAAATAGTGCTTAACTCGCTAAATGAGTCATTAGGCTATAAACGTGGATCTAAGTGTAATAATGGGCCAAGGTTAAAATTTCGATAAAAATGAATGGATATATTTTATTTAAAACGTTAAACTATGCATGGGATCCCATAAAAGTGTTTACAATGTTGTTTACAATCCAAAATGGTCATTACAATTCAAAAGTTACAATCCACCGACCTAAGCGGCAAAAATAGGGTTAAACCCTAGTTCCCTTGATAATCCCCTTGGCCGTGGTGGTCAAGTGGTCGCATATGTACACGTCTCCACCTAAGCTCTCCACTCAAGGTTGGGTAAGCTTTTCTTTCCCTTTACTTTCACCACATAGCACCCGTGAGCCATGGTTCAGCAAGAAACTTATTACTGCATGTAAACCAGTATTAATAAATGATCATTTTGGGGCTTGCAGCCCTAATTAGATGATGACTTGTAATGACCCAACTAATTCTAGACTTTGGATCATTAATAACTACTATACATAGACACTAATCTTAAGAAAACATACATATGAAACAGTCATAACTTTATTAAAAACTGTAAAACAAAGGTTAAATACATAGAAATTCAGTTAGGATATGGGATCCCATTGTTTGAAAATAAAATAAAACATAACTTAAATCTTAAAATTCGTTACAAAACAAAGTGCGGAAAATACATAGAATCATAATAAAATGACTAAAAACAACTTGGTCCTCGAATCGTTCACGCAGTCCACCGAATCCATTCTCCCTCAATACACAATCCCAAGCCGCCAAGAATCTTTCCGCCACCATAACTATTTTCCTGCACATATAAATAAAGGAATGGGCCTAATACTCAGCAAGGAAAATCTACTAAAAGCGTGAGACATAAACTATAAACATATAACATATACTATAAACATATATCATAATTCTAACCCATGTACATGGTAATCATTGGGGTTTGCTAACTAAACAACTATAAGCCTCAAACTACAATGAGGTTTGCTAGCTAAGCAACTATAAGCCCCAAAACATACATATATCATATAAAAACATATTATAACATAATCATATAATCATATAAACATATAATAACTATCCTATTTTCCTTACCAAATACCGGGATGTGAGAACAAGGACAGGATTTTGGAACACTCCTAAAAACCATTAATGAGAAGGTGAGTATTTCTAAAAGAAGAAGATGAAAAAGAAATAAATCTAAACCATCAAGAAGAAGAGCTTATCAAAATGAAACTTCAAGTTCAAAGAACTTAATTGCCTAACCATGAATGGAAAACAGCAAGTTAGGTTTTGAGTAGAGAAAAACTATAAAAACTAATGAAATATACAGAAATGAACTAGGAATAGGAATACCTTTGAATGCACTATGACCGTACTACACCTTGAAATCAAAATACACACTATGAACCTTACTTCCCAAGTGTTTAATAAGCTTAAAATGATAATGCTTATAACCCCAACCCAAGTGTTTAACACTCTAAAGTAAACCTAGCTGCTTGAAGGCTCTGAACTCAACTTAAAGAATGAAAGAAATGGCTTGCTACTAGGTACTATTTATAGAGTTCAAGAATGAAAAGATATTCATTTAGCTTGAATAAAAATAATGACTTTTTAATTGAAAAACATTTGAATAATCATTCAGCAGAGGCTTAAGACTCGGTCAAAAAGATTCTGGGCTTATCAAGAGGTTATGGAATAAAATGAGCTCGGTTTCAAAATTATTTGAAAAACTTGCCCCAGAGTCAATATATCGCCTGGGCTTATGTTCCTGAGGCTCGTCGAAGTGTTCGTGCGAAGTTACGTGTTTTTTGTATTCCCCTAGTGGCGATATATCGCCCCTTAGAGCTACGATATATCGGCATACGCTAAAATATTATACACGTAATTTGCACTTTTTCAGCCTAATTTGAATTGAGTAAACAACTTTGACTGAGTCCTATAACAATTTCAAAGCTGTTGGCAGACTCTGAGATTTTCAAATATTACTCTTAATAAACTATTCCTCAAAAATACTTAATTTCTCAATAAACATGCACATGACAAGTGTCATAATCTTATTGGTTCTATCTAAACCTTATAGTATAATAAATATCATCTTCATAATTAGTTATATTAATCAAACCTTATGTTATAATTAATATTCTTAAACTATAGGTTAAACTTATAAAATCTACAAGTGTTGCTACGAGTGTTCAATTAAGTCCCGACTTGAACCAAAATCCATAGTAGTAAACATACTACAACTATTACTAGCTATTACTACTACTACTACTATCTAACTAGCTAAGTAAAGTTCTTGGACTCTACATGATTGTTAAGTCATTCTAGGGTCCTGCACCCTAAATAAATGACTAATAAGACATCCCGGGGTCCTGCGCCCTAAGCCATGTGACCATCCAGTCACCTGAGCCTTTTAGCTTTGACTCTGAGTAACTAGCCATAGATTAGACAAGCGTTTTAGCTTTCTTCGACCAATAGGTCAGACAAGCATATAATGCTCTTGTTGATTAGATCTAATCATATCAACCAGAGTTCAATGTGATATTGCCGCTCTTGACTCATAAGTCAATTCCACACGACCAGCGCTCAGTACTATTGTCGATCCTGACTAATAAGTCAGAGCTTCACGACTAGCACTTAACACCATTGTCGTTCCTGACTAATAAGTCAGTGAGTTGCTCAGATAAACAATGCATTCAAGCATTCATAATGCAACATATATCCAAATATAGAGCAATCAACATGCTTCAATAATAATCATGTATGTCACATAATGGGTGCAGTTTTCTTACCTCAGGCTCGAGCGTAAAATAAGTTAAGAATGACCCTTGAGAACAATCCTAACCTTAGGCCCTTAGCGGTCACCTAATCATAACCAAATATGAAATCCCATCAATAAAATGAGTAATAAAAGATTCTCGGACCAAGTCCTAGCCCCTGGGACCTCGAATCCTACTAAAACGGCTAGTAGATTCGATCCCGAGCCTTAAGGTTTGAAAATCTGCGCTTAAAACCAAGTAAAACAAAGCCTGGCCAAAAACAGACAGGCGGGTCGCGACCTGCCCCCAAGGGCGACGATGCACCTCCCAGAAAAACATCCCCCTGTCTGGATGCCAAAGGCGGGCCACAACTTGCCCTTGAGGGTCGCAGTGCGCTTGTCAGACAGAGCCCAGTGAAGGCTCTGGGGTTTACTCAAGTCGCGACACCCATGAACTCGAACGCAACTTGACCCCGCGAACCCAGCTCCCCTGCATTTTTTTCAATCCAAACTTAGCCAAAAACACAACCCAACAATCCCAATATTAAAACCAAACCTCAAAACCACATAACAACCAATTTAACAATAAAACCCAAGCTTCATAACACTTAAAACACCACCAAATACCCAATTCTAAGATCAAACTATCAAGCTTATAAATAGCCTTAAAAATAGAGTAAAACTTCAAAGTTCAAGCATAGAATCCTTACCTCAAACACATAACTATCCCTAAGCTTTGCTCACTCAAGAACCTAGTCCAAATAACTTCAATTCTCCTAAACTTCAAGCTTCAAAAATCAACCCGAGAGCGAGAGAGTATGATCAAGAGAGAGAAGAAGAAGAAAGCACTTGTTTTTTGTGGTCCTCCCACGTTTTTCCTTGGCTGAGTATATCTATAAGCCTAAAATGACTAAAATGCCCCTAGGGCCATCTAAACCCCCTCAAAGCCACCCAAGGGAAAATTTGACATTACCACCTACCACGTTAATCATAATTAACGTTCTCCAATTACCGTCATTCCCAATATCCTCAAATAATTACCAAATAATATCCCATTACCCGCTCAATCCCAGTAATATAATAAACACCAAATTACCTCTAGGCTCACCCCGAGCCTTGTAATTAACTATGTTATGACCAAACCGCTAACTTGCTTCCTAGAATTGTCTCATGTCGAATAGCTCAAACATAATCACATAATAATGTGATCTCACCCATATATCACATACATGCACATACATATAAAAATATAGCCATATAATAATACAATGCACATATTCATGCATATAATCACATAATAATGCAATAAATCAATTATGGCCCTCCTGGCCCCCTCATCCAGGCACTAAGCCACATTAGGGAATTTGGGACATTACAACACAACTCCCCATCCTCTTCCTCTGAGTCGGAGTCTTAGCACTGTCTCCTGGCCATCTTAAGCATTTTCTTTTTATACCCTCCAACTCTATGCGGAGAGGATCATGGTTGGCACTTTGTGCCAGGTATGCCCCTGGTCGACATTGCTTCTCGCCTCCGAGCATTGAGATTATCTTGGAAGTGCAGTTGTGGGTATTGTCTGGGGAGGTCCTCGGGAGTTGTCCTATTTTTGCGAGCATTTATATTGTCTCACAAGTCAAGACGTGTATTTCTATGGCAACCCTCCTCGGGAAATCCTACTCTTGTTTCCCCGTCTAAATCTACGTAGTCATTGTTTACAGAGACACTGATTCGATGTCCTTGGTATACAGAGATGTATATCCTATTGGATCCTCGCCAAGGGTTTCCCCAGGCTGGCGAGGCATAAAAGGAACTTTTCCTATAGGCCTGATGCGGTCAGTCGCAGCGCGCTTGGACAGAAGGCCCTGGGCTCCGCAGACGCTGAGGCCCTGATGGTTTCCTTGACTCCCTGAGCCTCTTCGGAGTCATATGCCTTTCTCAAGACATCGAAGGGCTTAGAAGCCCGGTGAGTTCTATTTCGCTTCTGGGGAGCCTTAGCCTTATCCTCCCTGTGGGCTGGAGGCACAAGTGGTATTCCAGGTAGGTGCATAGGTGGCATGCCAACTGGTTGTTCTTGCACTGCATCAGGGGGTGTGCAGGGGGCACACCTGCTGGTTGCAAAGGTTGCACTCCAGTTGGGTGCGCAGGTGGCACACCAGCTGGCTACCCATATGGTACTTTGTCCTGAGCGTCCACTTGCAACCCTTGAGCTGCCAAAATGGCATTCATGCCGTTAACCAACTCCTATAAGGCAACAATGTTACCCTTCTGAGGATCCATCTCACATTGAGGCAACTTGGCATCTAAGGGCCACCATTTCTGGTGGCTCCTCTATATGATACGATTGCGAGAATTCAATCTCATAGTAGTTGTCTCCATCTTCGCAATCACAGTCGTCGTTATCGGCCATCTCCGGATCAGCTGGTGGAGGTGGTCGGCTGGGTTCTCCTCCCACTGCAACAGTGGGGGGAACTTCTTCAGGGAGGTTTCTTCTAGTGTTTACCATTCCTACAACTCAAAGATTTCCTTAAGCTCCTAATAAAAGCACCAAAATGTTGACTATTTTTTCGCTAACAACAATTTAACAAAGCTGAAAGAAATAGAGATTGAGACACGAGATTTTACGTGGTTCAGATTATAAATTAACCCTGGTGCACAAGTCACTTGTATTTAGGAGGTTTGAAGCTTGCAAATGTCAAGCTTCTATGGAGGATTTCAGGCAGTATTTTTGCAATGCTCTAAAAACAAGAAATGAATCAAAATTCCTTAACAAAGTGTGCCCTAGCCATATTTATAGATGGCTGAGGGCAATTAGTTCTCTAATGAGAGCTAATTACAATTATCCTCCCTTAATGGGGACTTAAATGTACAATAAATGGTAAATTCCTTCAGTTATAGTGCTGGTGGGCCCCTTCGTCTCTTAGTGGGCCCAATACAAGATACTAGCCCATTACTTTATTGGACAACACGATCTTGAGAGTGTCAGGAGAGTAGCAGCACATTTTCCCAAGTCAGGCGGCATCGTGCGACATCTTACTTGTCGCTTGTACTAATCGAGACCACAATTTGTGCAACACTAAATATCAAATGGATGCTTGTGGTCCAGGGTCATTGTGCTTGACACCTGGCAGCTCTACTCTAAGTCCAAAGGATGATCTCGCAGACCTGGAGGACTTGAATATAGGGAAATGTCTTACACCATGACTTGAACGATATCTGAGAACATAGTCCTCGGAAAGTAGCACTTCCATGAGGACACATTCCTGCAGAGGTTATGATTGTGAGTGGAGACAAGACCTACCATTCGTGGTCCTCCAAGAAAACTCCAAGGGACTTAATTATCTTCCGTGAAGACTCAATTACTCTCTAATGTTGTCACGTGTCACTTGGTGAAAATACAGACAACAAAACTCTATAATTAAAGTGATTTGTTGATATAAAATTACTAAATTATTTTATAATTTAATTTGTAATTATTTTGAAAAATAATATGTTGAAAAAGTCTTGAAATTGATTTGAGGTTTTTAAATAATATTTTTAACGTCCTAATTTCTTGAAACGTTAACTGACTCTTACAATAATTAGTTTTTTTTAAATAAAAACACTATTTTTAAAAGATATTCATCGTGAACAACAAACCAAACATTTAAAAGAATGAAACTTCGGAGTTTCTTAGTTAGCATAAATAAAGTATAATAAAACAAGCTTTTAATTCAGAAATTAAAACTAAAACATAATTCCAAAATACTAAATAAATTTTCCACTTAGTAGACTCGATCCTTTGTGGTCGTTAAATCCTTGACATGTACGCCCTTCGCCAAAGCTCTCAAACTTATTGCGTTGTAACCACATCTTTTCCTTTACCTGCAACACAGAGTACCCATGGGCCAAAGCCCAGCAAGAAGAGTTGTGTAGGACACAACCCTATAACCTTATCCAGGAACTTAAATCAATAACTTAGAAACACAAAGGAAAAGAATTATATCATAAATAACACATTAAATAAAAGATCGTAGCCCAAGTAAAGTTGGACAAGTGAAATGAGCACATAATAATGTAAGCATGCAATTTCGTCAAGTAGACATGCATTTTAAAACGTAAGCATGCCACGCAGTTATCACATATACACACCAAACACAATTACATGTAAGCTATCAAACATAATCATACACTAGCATATTCCTATATTAACATAAACATATCATAAAGGACAAATTATACCATAAAAGTACGTCAAGTGTACACCCTTTGTGCAGGTGTCCACTTTTCTTAGCTCAAAAGCAGCAGTAATCTACACACCCTGACGCATATCTTCAAGTATCCTCAATGAGCCTAATCATTACACATAACATCAAAGTTTTAAAAAGCACAACCAAACCAAACCATATTAAGACACACTAATATTCATTTTAAGGTTAATTCATCCCCACATTATTATTAAGAAAGTCTTAAAACTCTACCGCATAAAGCTCCAAAAAGTACAAACTTATATCGAAAGGGTGCATTAAAATCCCCAAAAATCATGTTTCTAGGCAATTGGCACGGTCGCACTCACAGAGCACCAGGGCAAACCAGCCATGAAGCGCGGTTGTGCCAGGGCTAGGCGCAGTTGTGCTAGGTCTTTAATTTTGGAGATTGTAGTTATGACTTTTAAACATAGAAATCGACCCAAATCGCAAAATCTCGACCCCGAGTCATTCAACCATCTTTCCTAACATGTTTCTAACTCTTGGAACCAAGATATAAACTATCATAAACCTATAATAAACATTCATGATCCCAAAAAAATTAAAATAGTCTCAAACTTCAAACCTAGATCTGACATAAAACTTAAACAACAGAGTTTGAAAACTTACCGATCCAAAATCCTAGCCACAAAGCATAGATCCTTGCTCCTCAAGAGATCTCCTAACTCTCAAAAATTCAGATCGATCCTATCCACAAAAGCTTTAGGCTTCAAGACTCAAAACAAGAACGAGAGAATTGTTCTTGGTCTATTATCTTTTCATATATCGCAATTGAGTAGTCTAATAATCCTACAAAATCTAAACCTAATTTATTTATTTATTTATTCTGATTGTAATCGTGTAAAAACTCAAATTACCTCAATATCCCTAACCTTTCATCTCCTAACATGATTTCCAAAGCACATACTTGTCTTTTACTTAAGCTAATAATTTTACTTTTCCTTAATTATGCTTTCTACCACAAGAGCTTATATTTCTACTTTGACTCCCATATCATCACTATGATCTCCATTTGACCCCCCAATACTTGGAGAAACATATGCGTGGATTGCTTGACAGAAAACATAAAATAAACATGGGAAAATACCAATTTGGCCCCTGTGTTTTGCCCGAATACTCGATTGACCCCTGTGTTTTGCAAAAAGGAACAAAATGATACCCTGAACCCGATTTTGGTAAAAAAAAATTCAATATGACTAAAATACCCTTAGATTTACGAATTAATGAATTAGTTAAATAATTAAAAAACTATTTCAAATTATTTTCTTCTCTCTCTACTCTTTCTTTCCTTTCTTCTTCCCCAACCCAATCGGTCCTACGGAATTGTTCATGGCTGCATAACAATGGCAATGGAGCTCCATCTTTCTTCCCTTTCCTTTCTCACTATTTTCTTCCTGAAGCTCTTTGGTCTCCCTCTAGTCAGCCCTAGATCGAAGAGTTTTGGTTTCTTTCCCAGCTAGCCCTAGAGGGAGAAGCTTCGGTCTCCTACCCAGATGCGACTAAGCTTTGGTTTCGTGGTTGGAGGAGGATCTTCCGTCTTCTACCCAAATTTGTGACAGAGCTTTGGGTTTTCTGTTGGAGGAGGAGCTTTGAAAATTGATTTTGTTGTTGCTGTTGCGACTAAGCTGCTACAACTGCAGAACCATTAGTTGAGATCCATGTAAAAGCTAAAAAATAACAAACCTTCTAAGTTTCCAACTCCCCGTCCTACAACTCAAAAGATTGAAACACACTCACAATTAGAGAAAGAACTTAGCTAGGCCATGGAATCTCTGGCTACCTTAGTTGATGTGCAACCAGCCACCATCAAGGCCCTTGGTGGAAGCTCCCACACAGGTACAAAGGTCCATAAGACCAAATCGACCTGAAACATTTCATCGCCCTTGTGCAATATCAGAAAAAACTTTAAACTTCCAAGCTCATCCTCAAATAGCATGTCCTAGCCTAGATCCAACTCCAAAACCTCGTTAAGCTTGCCTTCCATCAACCCAGTTCATTGCCATCGTCCTCCTCGTCGCTTCCCACTCCTCATCGTTGTTGACGCCCAAATCTATTATTGTCATCCTCATCGTCACTGCCCACTGATGCCAAGATCTGCCACTGATGCCATGCTCCACCATGAATGAGAGAAGAAACAACGCTAGGGTCGGCGCTCCACCATGTAGGTACTACAAAGAAGAAATGAAGAAACAGATCTAGTGTCGGCTGGGTAGGGAGAGAAGAAATGGGAAAGAAGAGAGAGGGAGGAGAGAGAGGGAGAGAGGAAAAAATAATTTTATATTTTTTTAATATTAAATTTAATTTGAAATCAATTAAAATTCTGTTTTCAATTTATTTCCTGTTTTAAAATCTATTTTTAATTGTTAATTATTTTAATTTAAGGACATTTTGGTCTTATTAAAAAATATTTAACCAAAATTGGGCTCATGGTATCATTTTGTTCCATTTTGCAAAACATAGGGGCCAATCGAGTATTCAGGCAAAACACATGGGCCAAATTGGTATTTTCCCAATAAACATACACCATAATTCATACATATCATAGTTCATATAATTAAACACATAAAAACATTCAATTTACCATCAGAAAATTCTCCAGTCGCTGCAGCATTTTATTGTATTAAAGAATCCAGTTGATGCTTTATAAAAATGATGGCGTGGATAGCCCAAAAAGCCATTGATGGGTTGGGGAGATATGGTGATGTAAAGATAACTTAATTGATAAAACAAAATAAAAAAGCTTTATATGGAGTGGACCTAAGAGATAAATGTTGGGAATTGTGCCCTTAAACAATTGCAGTTGACAATGGTTTTAATAAAATAAACAAATGAATTAAATTATTGTGTATATGTATCTCATGCACTATATTACTTTGAATAATATTAAGTAAATATCAAAAAATTCCCAAGTTCATCTATGTGGTCTCAATCTCATATTGGTATGAGAGGATCGAGATTGAGATAATGGACTTAAATAGTTCGCAGTAAAATAAAGTTGTGGAATCTTTAGATTAATTATTGCTAGTACAATCCACTAGTATTATGAATACATGTGACCTAGATCTGGGAAACTAGTGTAGTAGGACACTTTAGTGGAGGTACTTTGCATACTGAGAGTATGTAGAACTGGACCAGATGTGATTTGATAATACTTATTTAAATACTGTTTTGTAGTATTATAAAACACATCAACTGATGATTATATACAAACTGATCTTAATCTTGAAGTTACTATGAACTCCTATATCTGTCATTTGATCCTTTGATCATGCGTTACGGTTTGTCAGAATGATCAGGCTAAGAACTAATATTTTGGGGACTCAATGATGTATATGGCTGGGGACATAGCTTAACAGATATGGAATCTAAGCCTTCTTATAGATTGAATGATGGTTCCCTATTGGGTTGGATTTTGGAACTGAAAAAGGTTATTAATGTCAAATTCGTAATCAGATTATGAATTAACCTTCACTAGTAAAGTTAATGGAATGCTAGGAATCAATATATAATTAAAAGGGTAAAACTATAATTTTATTCTAAGTTAATTATGAATCATAAATAGAGGATTAATTTGTATGTAATTATTATATCAATGGACACTTTATGGTTACAATAAAGTACTCAGTAAATATATGTCTTTAATTCTCAAGAGTGCAGTCTCATATTTATAATGGAGTAATCGTGAGATTAATAAATATGATTATTGAATCAAAGAGTTTTGGTAAATAATCTATTATTTATTGGAGCTTGGAATTATTGATCCATAGGTCCCCGAGGCGGCTCTATCAACACTATTCAAGGTAAGAGTTGATATAAGGGTCAAGCTGTGAATGAGCTATTTGAGAGAGTTTATAATTTTCGGGATAAATATACAATTATGTGATAATTGAAGTTGCACAATTTATTATTGCATCAATGCAATTTTCAAAATTGTGTAGAAATAAAAGAAATTGATTTTAATCAATTATTTTATTTAAGTAAGAAATGATAAATATGGATAGTTGAAATTAGTTTTAATTATTATGTTTATTTAATTAATAATAAGATGATAATGAAAATTCAAATTTTAAAATTTGAAATTTAAGTTGTTATCTTTTCCTTAAAAAGATGATACCTTGTTTGAATTTATAATTTATAATTAATTAAAATAAATATGCATGAAAAATAAAATACCCTTATTTTAGGGAGGTGTTACACGCATAGAGTTTCCTGGACTGCCCTATGTGTGTACTACTACTGATAATGATTAGTTATTGGCTTTTTCATTTATTTAATTAATTAATAAAATATTTTGAAAAGGTTTTTAAAATGGAATGTAAGACTTTGTCTTTAATTATAATTTATTTTATTATTATTAAGATGATCAATTTTATTTGATTATTATTATTATTATTATTATTATTATTATTATTATGATAATACCTATATATTCTATATGATAGAAAATAGGGGAATAAGTTTTTAGAAGAAGTATCAGTAAAAGAAATCATCTTTTTGTCACACAAAAAACCTCTCTCTCTAGCCTATAATCAAGAGGCTCATGTGTTGAGAATACTTTTGATTCACAAATTTGATTCTTGTTCTCTATCTGCCCTCCCACATCTTGAGGTGTAGAGAACGTCTTGGAAGATCTTGGAGTGAGTACTCTAGCAAGGACAAGAAGATCGAATTATATGCGAAAAGATTCAAGGATTCTTGATAGGATACAAGAGGTAAAACATTTCATATCAATATTATGTATACGTATTTTGTTGATTAACATATTGCATATTAAAGGATCCTCATATAAAGTTGTTTGTGTGAAAAAAAAAATTGTAATATACAATGCTACCATCACTGCAATTTCTGTTGTGTACTAGGAACAGTTTCTAACAATTGGTACCAGAGTCATCTTTAATCCCTGCGCATGTTAAATTACTGTGTGGGTATCATATGCATTTTTTATATTATGTGTAATATATGAATGGATGGATGTTTATGTAAGAGTTGTTAATGTTCTTAAGGGTTGGTTTTCATGGTTCTTTTGGGTTAGGAAAAGTTCTTAAATTTTCTAGATATACAAAAATTGTAAGCCATTTTGGGCCATAGGAATTTTGTAATTTATTTTTTTAAATTTCTAGATAAAATTCTGTTATGGCCTGAGCCCCGAGCTCGAACCCCGAGGCCCGAGTCACTGCCCCTGACCACGCCCACGTCGTGCACCACTGCACCTAACTCTGCATGCACTCCTGCGCCCCAGTCCATGCACCACCACCCGTGTGCACCCTAACCACTGCCCAAAGCTTGTGAGCCCGCCCCTAGGGCCAGCCGAGCACCAAAATTGTTATCCATTGGGATTTTTATTTCAAATTTAAATCCCTAATTAAAATTGTTTTATTTTGTTTTAATTGTTTAAAAGCCCAAATTTAAATTGGGACTAAATAACTAATTGGGTATTAAAAACCGAAGTTTAATTATTCTTAAAATTGTTTAAGATAATTATAAAGTTATTTTTTATTCAAAATTAAAATGGATAATTAAAACGGTAATGAACCAAAGACTAAAAGAGAAGGTCTAAGATCAAAGAAGTTGCTCTTCATAGGCCTTAGTTAGTTTAATTACTTTTTTGTGTATTTTTTGCAAGTGTTGTAATTTTCTAGAAATACCCAAAGCACCCAACCCGCATTTTTTTTATTTTTATTTATTTTCTTTAACATGATTAAATTGTTTAATACTTAATCATGCATTATAACATGTCATACTTATTACCCACACATTACATATTAAGCATGCATCTAAATTTTTTTTAGAATCATGCTTAGGATTGATTCTTTGTTTTTATTTGATAACTCATATAATTAATTTAGTCTTAATTAGTTAAGATGGTAAAAAGAATTTAAAGTTGTTTATTTTCTTATTTAATAAAAATGTTTTATTAAATTAAATGGTATTCTACTTAAAAAGAAAAATATAATTAATCTAGGGAACGGTTATTTATTTTGCATAATTGGTTTAGTATTTATTAAAATATCATTTGGTAAAATTTATTTAATTAGTTTACAATTAAATTGAAAAATATTGATTTTGAGAAAAATACATTCTTTTAAAATAGTGAGCGGGAGAGGGAATTATGACAATAAGTCTCATGGTCTCCATTATTAGTTAAACACTAAGAGGCATAGGAATGGCCTTGTGTCACCTCCGTTTGCGACCTCCCTAAGGAAAGACTTCTGAATATGTTTATTTTATCTCAAGATTGACTTCTCATAAGAGAATAAGACCATTAATCGAAAAATAATGGGTTACACTCCGAAGATGTATCTAGGCTTTCGAGTACGACTAGTGCATCTTGACCAAACTAACGGTAATTCATAAGTCAAAAGAGAAAATTGAGTTTTTAAGCTTTCACTTATGGAGTTGAGATCTTGTCTCAATATTTCTAATCCAAACCCTGTAACTGCTTTACTTGCCAATGAGAAATTGACTGGTGATAACTACATAAAATGAAAATCGAATATGAACATTATTTTGATATGTGAAAACCACATGTTTGTCTTGAATGAGGAATGTCCTGAGGTTCCTGCTCCCACTGCTGCCAAAACTACTAGAGAAATGTATGACAGTTGGATCTTATCCAACAATAAGGCCAAATGTTATATGCTTTCTAGTATGAGTGATGTGCTCAACAATAAGTTTGAAACTGTTGAAACAGCTTATGAGATTTGAGAATCTCTACAAGGCATGTTTGGCCAACAGTCTGATAAGTGCAGACATGATGCTACTAGAAGCTTCATGAATATGAAAATGAAGAAAAATGTTTTTGTCAGAGAACATGTCCTAGACATGATCAACATATTGCACGATGTAGAAATCCATGGTGCGACCAGTGATGAGAGAACTCAAGTAAGTATGATAATTGAATCTCTCACACCAGCTTTTACGACATTCACTACCAACTATGTTATGAACAAGTTGGAGTACAACATGACCCAACTACTGAATGAGTTGCAAACTTTTGAGTCTCTAAACAAAAGTTCCACCAAGGTTGAGGAGGAAAATGTTGCTGAAACCAAGCCTTCCACTTCAAATGGCAATTCGAAGAAAAGGAAGGGTGGTCAAGGAAAGGACAAGAAAAAGAACAAACAACTAGAGAAGACCAACAAGTCTTCCAAGAAGAATAATTCTGTAAAGAACTCCAAAAAGAAGGCATCGAAAGGATCATGCTTTCATTGTGGAGTTGATGGTCATTGGAAAAGGAATTGTCCTAAGTACATGGCTGAATTGAAAGACAAAAAGAAAGGTAAATTTGATTTACTTGTTTTAGAATCTTGTTTAGTAGAAGGTGATTTTTCATCTTGGATAGTTGATTCCGGAGCCACTAATCATGTTTGTTTTTCTTCGCAAAGTCTTAGTACTTCGAGGAAGCTGGCTCATGGAGAGGGGACCATGAGAGTTGGAAGTGGGAAGGAGATCTCGGCAGCTGCAGTTGGAAAAGCTCACCTAGTTTTTTATAATAACAAATTTATTGTGTTGGACAATGTTTATTTTATTCCTGGAATTTCTAGAAATTTGATTTCCTTATCAACACTGCATGAACAAGGTTTTAATATTTTTTTTAATAATAATTTAATTGTTATTTCGAAATATGGTTTTGACATTATTTCTGCAAAGTCTGAAGGAGGACTTTACAAGTTAGAGTCCAATGTTGTGCATATTTATAATTCTAAATTATTTAAAACTGCAAATCCCAGATCTATTAAAAGAAAGAAGACAGATTCTGATAGTGAAACATATCTGTGGCATGTGAGATTTGAACATATCGGTCTAGACAGAATTAACAGACTAACAAAGGATGGTCCTTTAAGAGAACTAACTATTGGTTCTCTCCCTGTTTGTGAATCCTGTCTAGAAGGTAAAATGACCAACATACCTTTCTCTGCTAAAGGTTCAAGAGCCACAGAACCACTTTAACTTATACATACGAACATTTGTGGTCTATAAAATGTCCAAGCTAGAGGAGGTTATGAATATTTCGTCACTTTCATTGACGATTATTCGAGATATGGTTACTGATACTTAATGCAAAGGAAATCTAAAACTTTTGGTAAGTTTAAAGAATTCCGAGCGAAAGCTGAAAAGCAATTAGGTAAATCACTAAAAGTGCTTCGATCAGATCGAGGTGGAGAGTACTTAGATTATGAATTTTATGACTATTTACATGAGCATGGTATTCAATCCCAACTCACTACACCTAGAACGCCACAACAAAATTGTGTTTCAGAAAGACGAAACAAAACCTTGTTTGATATGGTTAGGTTGATGATTAGTTTCTCATCATTGCCTTTGACATTCTGGGGTTATGAAATAAAATGTTCTCTATACATACTCAATGTTGTTCCATCTAAGTATATTCAGAAAACACCATTGGAATTATGGAATGGTACTAAACCTAGTTTATGCCATTTCCGTATATGGGGTTGTCTTGCACACGTGCTTAAAGGAATGATTGGGAAGTTGGAATCACGCACTAAAGTGTGCATGTTTGTAGGATATTCCAAAGAAACAAAACGGGGTGTATTTTATAGTCCAAAAGATAACAAAATGTTTGTATCTACAAATGCTACTTTTCTAGAGCATGACTAAATAATAACCACAAACCTCAAAGTAAAGTTGTACTTGAGGAAATGGTCTCAAATAAACAAGACCAATCATCAGTAGTGTCAAATGAAAAATGACTAGAGGATATCGCTAGTTCTAGTCAAAACAATGGAGAGCTTCCTCGTAGTGGGAGGGTTGGTAAACAACCAGTTCGCTATGAACATGAAGTTCAGATGCTTGTGTCTGACACAAACAAAGATGATCCATTGGCATATAGAGATGCAATGAAAGATTCTGGCAAAGAAAAATGGCTAAACGCCATGGACCTTGAAATGGAATCGATGTATTCCAACTCTGTCTGGATTCTTGAAGATCCACCTGAAAATATTAAACCTATTCGTTGCAAATGGATATTCAAGAAGAAGAGAAGAGCATATGGGAAATTAGAGACTTTCAAAACAAGGCTAGTAGCAAAAGGCTATACACAGAAAGAAGGAGTTGATTATGAAGAAACTTTTTCACCTGTGGCCATGCTTAAATCTATTGCATACTCTTATCCATAGCTGCTTGCATGGATTATGAGATTTGGCAAATGGACGTTAAAGCAACTTTTCTGAATGGCTTTCTTGACGAAACCATTTACATGTCTCAACCAGAAGGGTTTGAAGTTAAAGGTCAGGAGCAAAAAGTTTGGAAGCTTCTTAAGTATATTTATGGACTCAAACAAGCTTCAAGATCTTGGAATCATAGACTTGATGAAATAATCAAAACGTTTGGTTTTGAACAAAACATTGATGAACCATGTGTTTACAAACATATGAAAGATAAGATTGTGGTATTCCTCATTTTTTTACATTGATGAAATTATACTCATTGGGAATGACATAAAAACATTACCAAAAGTAAAGAAATGGTTAGCTGAGCAATTCTAAATGAAGGATTTGGGAGAAGACAAATATGTTACAGGAATTCAGATCTGTAGAGATCGAAAGAACAAAGTTTTAGCACTCTCTCAAGCAACTTATATTGATAAAGTTCTAGAACGCTTTGGCATGCAAAACTCCAAGAAAGGCACTATGCCTACTCAGTTAGGAGTTAAATTGTCTAAAGAACAATGTTCACAAACACCTCAGGAAGAGGAGGACATGAGACAGTATCCCTATGCCTCTGCGGTAGGCAGTCTAATGTATGAAATGTTTTGCACTAGACCTAACATCTATTATGCAATAGGGATAGTCAGCCATTATCAATCCAATCCTTGATTGAGTCATTGGACAATAGTAAAGAATATGCTCACGTATCTCAGACATACTAGAGATTACATGCTTGTATATTTAGGTGGAGACCTAAACCCCATTGGATATACTAATTCTGATTTTCAATCAGACAAAGATAGTCAAAAGTCAACATCGGGATCAATTTTCACATTTGGAGGAGGTATTGTAGTTTGGAGAAGTATTATACAATCCAGTATTGTAGACATTACCATGGAAGATGAATACATAACAACTTGTGAAGCAGCTAAAGAGGTTGTGTGGCTTAAGGAGTTCTATATTGATCTGGAAGTTGTTCCAGGCATAGATAAGCCACTTGTTCTGTACTGTGATAACAGCGGGGCAGTAGCTAATTCAAAGGTACCCAGAAGTCACAAGAGGGGAAAGCACAATGACTCAATGGGGAAGTAGCTAATTCAAAGATAAATTATTTGTGTCATTTTACTTGAATTCAACACTTTAAATTATTTACTGTCATTCAAATTGACTCAATGTCATTGACCAAAATGCTGGTCAACATTTTGGTGCTTTCATTGAGAGCTGAAATCCAAGAATCACAACTCACCAATTTATCTCAATCAATGGCTATCACTACTAGAAGCCAAAGCCAGGAACAACAAGGGGAAACATCACTACTGGACCACATGACCACCCTTCGAGCAGTCACATTCCCCCTTTGTATCCTGGTCAACAAGTTCCTCCACCTGGGAACCTACCTCCACGAGGAGCATTGGTGAGTCCCACGATGACTTTGTTGTCATGCATGAGAATCAGGTAGTAGCCCAAGA
The DNA here is from genome assembly GCF_963169125.1 of Humulus lupulus. Taxonomy (NCBI): domain Eukaryota; kingdom Viridiplantae; phylum Streptophyta; class Magnoliopsida; order Rosales; family Cannabaceae; genus Humulus; species Humulus lupulus. The sequence goes on from NC_084793.1 coordinate 95,392,007, forward strand.
AGTTGTAACTGAAGCCTTGACCAAGCAGAGGCCAGACTTTCAGGCCTGGATGGATCAGTGGCAACGAGCTCTTAAAGCTCGACAAGAAGAAGTTGATTGCCATAATACTGAAGTAGCAAGGCTGCTAAAAGTCGTCCTGCAGCAAACCCAAGCTGCAAGAACTCAACCAGTGACCCTCAACCTGTGAACACTTTCTGAAAAAATGTTGAAACTCATATTCCATATGACCGAGTTCCAAAGCCTGCCCAACCAACAAGGTCTCGAGACCAAGTAGTTCCACCAGGGCAGACACGTAGTAATCACTCGAATAGAGGAACTTGACTAGGAATATTTTGTCAACTCCACCAGGATATAAGTATTTTCCAATCGTGACCAAGGTCAAGGTTGTGATAGACAAGTATCTGGAGATAGAAAGACTAATGACAGGCAACCAAGGTGATCAAACTTAAGATGATGACAACCTCCTAATCCACAAAATCCATGACCTGGTTAGCAGTTCTCAAAATCAAGGAATGAATGACCAGCGAGTCAAAATGGAGGCCAACAACCTCGACGTAATCAGTCAACTGGGTACAATCATGGTCACCTGCCAAGAAGGTACAGGCGGAGAAACGACCAAGAAGCAAGTAGTAGCTATCAAACATCCTACCAGATGGTTATGATGATGATGACAGAGATAGTCAATACTACAAACCCCATGTAACAAATGTTATGAGAATCATCATAATGATGGGCATCCAAGAGGAAAATTTGTTCCGCCAAGGCCATGTGGGCCTTAAAACATCCCTACTCGAGATAATATGCAGCTTGAAGGACCGTTTGTCCCACCAAGGCAGCACGAGCCAACAAATTGTCCAGTTAGAATTTTGGGGGGCAACCAAGAGGAAACAGTGTTATGGTTGGTTAAATACAAAGGATAAGTGTTGTTATACGAGCTAGGTATAAAACACTTAGTGAATTTCACATAGTGTAGATGTGAAATTTGAGTTTCAATTGTAGGCACTTTAAAAAAATATGTTTTTAGGTCCAAAGTGATACATGGAGATATCTAAGGATTCCCAAAAATTTTGGTAGCATTTGGAAAAAATTTAGGCCCATTGGAGGGGCCACAAATCAGAGGAGGTGGCGACGCATCGCTTGACGTGTTCGTACGGACACGTGTTTTAAGCTCCAAATGATGAGATCTTTAGCTATAATACCATTGGTTAGACCTAATGACAGTGCCTACACTGTAAAAGGGTCCTAATAGAGTTTTGAGGGACTTAATCACTCTCTCAATTCTCTCTCTAACCCTTTCTCTCTAGCTTTCAAGAATCTCAAGTTTTCTCCAAGAAACTCATAAAGAAAGTGCTTGACTTTACGAGTTTAAGGCTTGTTCAATCCAAATTCCCATTTCCTCTTAGAAAAGTCCTCAAGCATCAATGGTGGATAGGAAATAGAGAAGTAGGACAGCGATGAAAATCGTGTATAAGCCTTTGGTTGTGTTTTTGTATTGATGAAGAAGAAGTTCAAAGTGGTAGATTCAAAAGGGGTTTTGAAGGATTGTCAAGGTTAAAGAAGATTGTTCTACAACTAGGGTTTGCATCATCTAACTTTATATTTCCTTGGTCTATGTCAAGCATAATTTTGTGTAGATTCTAAATATTGTGGTAGTGTAATCTCACTCTCCCCCAACATTCTAATTCTCTACAATCTGAGATACAACATCATGGAATAATCTAACTCTTAAACTTTGTAATTATGTTTTTCTATTGTGATTTGCTTCTTTAATTATGTTCATTATTGATACTTTTGATGATAAAATGATTCTAAATTCATTTGTAATCATTTAATCTTTAATTATTAAGATTTGCATTTATAATTTGAATATGGCTCTTTGATTATCATGATTTGCATTCATACTTTGAATAAGGTTCTTGATTAGCATCTAGGGTTTGTAAATATTGAATTATTCCCATTATTCATTGTTGATTTAGAAAGTATAAAGCTTTAAATCCCCAAAATAAAAATCTCTAATTCTAATCACTTTCTTTTTGTGTTTTGCCTAACCAACAATTAGGGAAATTGGTTCATCTTCTACAACCTTCAAATCCTTGTTTCTAAATTTGGTTTGTGCAGAACACATAACCAAGGGAGATCAAAGAAAATTATATTTGGATATGCACTACATAAATGTGAATATGGATCTAAAGTCTTCATCAACAAAGGATGAGATCATTCTATGGGATTACAAACTTAAGGCAATTGGTACCATCAAATTCCTCATTTATAAATGTGTAGATTTCAAGAATTTGAATGAAATGTGTTCGCTGCCATATCTTTATGAGCTTGGGTTTATTGCTTATATTAAGAGTACAATGGTGAATGTTAATAAAAAATTCAAGGGTTATTGTTATACTTGTTTTGTTTGTAAATTTATTAATCATCATGTGAGATATGGTAATTATAAAATTAACCATAATGAGATTAGGGTTAATACAATCGATGATGAGATCTTTGTAACCCTGGTTAAATTTAATACATTCAGTGAGGAATGTATGATGACCCTAAAGAAAATTGGCATAGTTCATGCATGTAGTGATGAGACTAATGCAACCTTAGGAGGAGGTGAACATGTCAATGCAATTGATGATGAGATCATTGCAAAAGAAAGTGAAGATACCAAGGTCAATGCACTTGATGTTGAGATCATTGCAAACCTAAGTAAGGATACCAAGGCCAATGAATTTGATGTTGAGATCATTACAACCTTGAGTGAAGTTAATACAACCCAAGGAAAGGTGCAATGATAGTGGAATTATACTTGTGACACTGTAAGGCCCTGTTTACTCCAAGACTGTTAATGTGGACTTTAAATAGTACTTAGCTCGCTAAACAAGTCATTTGGTTATAAACGTGCATCTAGGTGTCATTAATAGGCCAAGGTGAAAATTCCGATAAAACGAAATGGATATATTTTATTTAAAACATTAAATTGTACATGGGCCCATAAAAGTGTTTACAAAGTTATTTACAATAGAAAATGGTCATTACAGTATAAAATTAAAACCCGCCGACCTAAGCAGAAAAAATAGGGTTAAACCCTAGTTCCTATGAGAAACACCTTGGCCATGGTGGTCAAGCGGTCGCATATGTACACATCGCCACCTAAGCTCTCCACTCAAGGTTGGGTGAGCTTTTCTTTCCCTTTACCTGCACCACATGGCACTCGTATTCCAAGGCTCAGCAAGAAAACTTATTACTGCATGTATGTAATATCAATAAATGATTCTGGTAATCATTCTGGGGCTTGCAGCCCTAATCAGATAGGTGACTAATGAGTCACACCCTAAGTAGGTGACTAATGAGTCACTCTCTGAATAGATGACTAATAAGTCTATCTCTGGGGATTCGCTCCCTAAGCCATGTGATGTTTTGGTCACCTAAGCCTTTTGGCCCTGGCTCTACGTAACTAGCCTTTATACTAGACAAGCACTTTAGTTTTCTTTGACCTTTAGGTCGGTTAAGCATTTCATGCTCATGTTGATTAGATTTAATCATTTCGGCCCGTGTTAAACACATTAATGTCATTCTTGACACTTAAGCTAATACCATACGACCAGTGCTCAGTACCACCACTGATCTTGACTGATAAGTCACAGCTTCACGATCAATACTAAACACCAATGTCGTTCCCTGACTAATAAGTCAATGCCATTCACAAGTAAGCAAAGTTGCTATGCATTTTCAATGCAATCAATGTCAATATATAGAGCACTCAACATGCCTCATCAATAACCATGCATGTCACATATTGGGTGCAGTTTTCTTACCTCTGGTTCGAGCGTGAAATTATAAAATAACGACCCTTGAGAATGAACAGTCCTTAAGTCCCTTAGCGATCACCTAGTCATAACCAAATATGAAATCCCATCAATAAAAATAAATAATAAGAGGTTCATGGTCTAAAACCCGCTCCCGGGGCCTCGAATCGTACAAAAATGCTTAGTAGATTTGATCTCGAGCCTTAGGAAATGAAAACCCACGCTTAAACCCTTGAAAACCCACCCTAGCACATAAGAGAGGGGCGGGTCGTGACCTACCCCCTAGGGCCGCGACATGTCCCCAAGACAGAAACCCCTCTTTCTGGAATACCAGGGGTGGGCCGCGTCTTGACCTAGTGGGTCGTGGCGCGCTTGCTAGACAGAGCCTAGGGGAGGCTCTGGAATGGGTTCAAATTGTGACTTGCATGAACTTGGTTGCGACTTGATCTTGCGAACCCATCTCCCCTGCCTTTCTCTTAATTCAAAACCAGCCAAAACCTCAACAAATCAATCCCACAATTAAATTCAATCATCAACATATAATATCCACCAATTTAACAATAAAACCTAATCCTTAAACCACCCAAAATATCAACACATACCCAATTCCATGATCAAAACCTCAAGCTTTAAACCAACCTCAAAAACAGAGCAAAAGTAGAAAATTAAACTGAAATCCTTACCTTAAACTTGAATTAAACCCCCTTCAATGACTGTAACACAATCCTAAGCTCACAAGCCCTGATTCCCCAAGTTGAATCCTCAAGCTAAGCTTCAAAATTCCAAGCCCGTGAGAGAGAGAGAGGGGATCGAGAGAGAGAAGGAGAAAGTTACTCTGATTTTGCCTTAAGCATCTACAACCTTCCTAGCTTTAAACATATCCCATGGTCAAAAGAAAAAAATGCCCCTAAGCCCAATTAAAACCTTTACAGCCACCGAAGGGAAAAACAGTCATTTCCCCTTTATCCCGTTAATCATAATTAACGTCCTCCAATTCCTGTTATTCCCAATATTCTCAAATAATAATTAAATCATATCCCATTACCCATTCATTCCTAGTAATGTATTATTCATCAAATTACCCCCAGACTTACCCTGAGCTTGGAAATTAATCCCGTTATGACCCAACCGCTAATCTTGCTACCTAAGATCGTCTCATGCCGAATAGCTCAAACATATCCACATTATGATGTGGTCTCACCCATAAATCACCAACATGCACATAATTATAAAGATATGCTCTTAACATATCAAAATTATGAAAATGCCCTTCTAATAAGAAGTGGGCCCACAGCATGCAATTATCATCATATCATCATATAATTCACATAATCATGCAAATGAAATCAATTATGGCCCTCATGGCCCCCTAATCCAGGCATTAAGCCACATTAGGGAATTTGGGACATTACAACCACCATTCATGCAACCTATTATAAAACTCTTTTCAAATCCTTTGAAAGTGCAAAGGTGGGATTTGAAGTCCAAATGGAAAATGAAAAGAGATCCAAGGGGCTTGAAGTCCAAACGGGAAATGAAAACAGGTCTGAATAGGACTTATCTTGAGATGATTAACTCTATGCTTTTACATGCTAGATTGTGTTATAATTTGTAGGGTGAAGCTTTGCTTGTTGCGTGTCATATATGGAATCGAATTCCTATGAAAAATACCACTGTGTCTCCATATGAGTTATGGAGAGGAATGGAGTCTAACTTAGGATATCTTAAAGTGTGGGGTGCCTTTTTTATTGCAAGAACACGGATCCTAAAAGGACCAAGTTGGGTTCAAGGGCCGTTAAGTGTGCATGTGAAGGCTATGCTCAAATAGCAAGGCCTACAGGCTATCATACGTGGAGTCTAATGTGAAAATTGAATCAACAGAATTGGAGTTCTTTGATAATATGTTATATTGTGATAGCAACTCTCATAAATCCACAAGTGTTGAAGAATCTCATGAAGAGAAAGATTCAAAAGTTGATGAGCAAACTATATTGCCTTGGAGAAGCCAAAGGCTTGACGAGTTGGGATCAAATGGGAAATGTTCTCAAGTAGAAATAATCTACGGTAAACTTGAAGAAATCTCCTATGATTCTTCAAGTTGAGGATGATCCCAAAACCTATAAAGATGCAATGTCTTCGAGAGACTCCACTTTCTTGGAAGGAGACAATAAATGATGAGATAGATTCAATTATGTCAAACCACAATGGGAATTGGTAAACCTTTCACAATGTTCAAAACCAATTGGGTGCAAATGGGTATTTCGAAGGAAATATCACACTGATGGTACATGCAAACCTTCAAAGCTAGATGAGTAGCTAAATGGTTTAAACAAAAAGAATCATTTATTTTGACACGTATGCACTGGTTGCTGGGAAAACTACAATAAGAGTTTTGTTTGCCTTATCATCAATATATAACCTTTATGTTCATAAAATGGATATCAAAACAACATTCCTAAATGAAGATCTCAATGAGGAGATCTATATTGAACAACTGAAGGGATTTTTTCTAAGAAGAAATGAACATAAAGTGTGTGGGTTTGTTAAATCATTATATTGTGTTGACGGTAAGAACTCATCAACAAAGTTAGATAGGAAAACTTATGAGCTTAAGAGTAAATGAAGAGCGGTAAAGAAGCTTAGAAGAACTTAGGATAGCTATATGAACTTAGACTCAAGTTGCAAAGTGAACATGGGAAGAATATTTGTATTACTCAATAGTCTCTAGTTACAATGCCCAATTTTTTGACCCCCCCCCCCCCCCCTTCAATGATGAAGTGAGAGCTCTAATGACTTTTAGTGCAAAGTGGTTTCAGGGGGACACAATAGCCCACTGATGAGTTGTAGTGTAAACAGCAGTGGTGTAGGGAGAGTGGTGGCTAGCTCTGGTGCATGTCAGAAGCGTGGAGGTGGTGTTACCACTCCTCATACTATCCCTTACCATCACTACTTGTCAGGTACAAGTTTCAGGTATGTGCCTTGATCCTTGCAGATCTATATGTACCTACCTAGAGGTACCTTGATCATACTTCTTATCTCTTGTGGACTATCTTGAATGACATACTTGGTTAGCCTTTTCAATTCTAACTTAATACCAAATCATTGCAGAGTCTTTCCTCTTATTTGTGAGTTATTCCTCCCCTTACATATATTCATGGAGTTCCGGACTTTGTACCTTGTAAAAGTTTTCGACTGGCTAATTGACAAGGGTGTGCCTCATTGGCGACACCTACCTAAGAAGGTGAGGTAGGGCCTCTTGAAAGAGGAGGGCGATGCATGTGATGAGGCTATCGAGATGGCGTCTCACATGGATCCTTAGGGGAAAGGCAAGGTGTCTCGTGTGAGGTGCCTGATGCACTTGTGAGGCATTTGTGGCAAGAGGCATCTGATGCATCTGCGAGGCAGCTGGGGCGCAAGGCACTTGATGCACCAACAAGGCACCTGTGGTGCGAGGCGCCTAATGCACATATGGCGCGAGGCACCTGATGCACCGGAGGGGAAGGTGGGGCACGAAGCACCTGATGCACATACGAGGCAGCTGGGGCGCGCGGTGTCTGATGCACCTGTGGTGCGAGGCGACTAATACACCTGCGACGCAGCTAGGGCACGAGGCATATGATGCACATGTGATGCGAGGCGCCTAGTGCACCTGTGGCGCGAGGTGGCTAATACATCTGTGAGGTAGCAAGGTCGCAAGGCAACTGTTGCACCTGTGGCGCATGGCACATGATGCACCTGCGAGGAGGCTAAAGCGTGAGGCACCCAATGCACCTATAGGAGGCTGAAGTGCGAGGTACCTGATGCACCCACGAGGTAGCTGGGGCACAAGGCGCCTGATGCACGTGTGGCGTGAGGTTTCGATGCACCTGTGAGGCGCCTAATGTACCCAATAGGCAGCTGGGGTGTGAGGCACCTAATGCTCCTGTGAGGTACCTTTGGCATGAAGCGCCTATGGTGGTGTAAGACGTCAGGCGCGTGAGGCATGTCCCTTCTAGGTGCCTTTGCTAGCATGATGTACAGGCTTCACAAGACGCGCCTTTCCTGGGGGCACTTGGATCTTTGGCAAGGCAGGGAACTCATGGGGAACTTGGGAGTGCTGCCTAGATTGTGGTCTTGTGAGACCTATAGGCACATGCCCAATGGAATGACTAAGTTACCCTTAGATGTTTATTTCAATAAGGGACCAGAACTTTCTTCCCTGGTAGATTTTTGGCATCCACATATGGTTTAAAACAAGCACCGAAACATTGGCACTAGAAGTTTGATAAAGCTATTGTTTCAGATAGGTTTAGACAAAATAATGTGGAGAAGTGCTTATACTCTGAGACTTGTGATGGCTATGACATCTTGGTGTGTCTATATATTGATGATTGTTGATTTTGAATAATGAGATGATATGCATAATATAAACGAAGAAGTTTCTATCTTCCACTTTCTAGATGAAGGACCTTGTCGAGGTCGATACCTTTTTAGTATAAAAGTGAGAAGAAATAGTGGGGGTTATGCCTTAAGTCAAGCTCGCTTTATTGAGAATCAGATAGGCAATAACATGGAAGTCTACGTCGATGATATGTTGGTCGAACAAAATGCTTGGATATTTTGAAGCATTGCAACATGAAACTTAACCCCCTAAAGTGCTCGTTTGGAGTAGGCTTGGGAAAATTTCTTGGGTTCATCGTCAATTCATGAATCATTGAAGCAAATCTATAAAAAATAAAAGCCCTAATCGAAATGAAGTCTCCCACTAAGATTAAGGAGGTACAAATCCTAATCGGATGTACTGCAACTCTTAGCAGGTTTGTCTCAAAGTAAACAGACAAATGTGTTCAATTCTTCAATCTACTAAGGGGAAATTGCTAGTTCGAGTGGACAAAAGAGTGTGAAAAGGCTTTCCGAGCTCTTAAGGAGCATTTGGCGCAACCACTAGTTTTGTCAAAATCAATTGTTGGCGAATCCTTTCTTTTATATCTAGCCATCATTGAGCATGTTGTTAGTGCAACACTTATAAGGGAAGAAGAGAAAATCCAGGATCTAGTGTATTATATCAGCAAGAGGCTGGTAGGAGCTGAAATAAGATACCCCCTGATTAAAAAGTTGGCATATTGCCTACTGCTTGCAACAAAAAAACTGAGGTCATACTTCCAAGCCCATCCTATTACAGTCTTAACAAACCAACCCCTCAGGCAGGTTCTGCAAAAACCTGAAGCATCAAGATGATTTCTCATATGGGAAATAGAGCTTGGACAATACAAAATTACCTACCAGCCATAGACAGCAATCAAAGGGAAAGCCTTGGCAGATTTTATTGCTGAATGCACAGGTGTCCCAGATGAAAACAAGCAAGAAATAGTACTAGGTGTAAATGAGGAGACTTGGCCAACATGGAAATTATATGTAGATGGTTCCTCAAATGAGCACAGCTCTGGAGCTGGTATAATTTTAACTACACTTGAAGGGCATCTCATTCATTGTGCATTAAGATTTGGATTCGATGCCTCAAACAATGAAGCGAAATATGAGGCTTTGCTTGCTGGACTTCGACTTGCTAGAGACATAAAAGTTTTATCAGTAGATATTTACACTGATTCACGGTTAGTTATGAACCAAATCTTGGGGGAATACCAAGCTCGAGGGATGAAAATTGCTGGCTACCTAAGCAAGGCTAAATACCTTATGCACTTTAAAAAGTACACCATACAACAGGTACCATGTGACAAGAATTCAAACATTGACGCTTTAGCCAAGCTAGCAAGTGCTAAGGATGCAGACACTCTGAACATAATACCACTTGAGCACCTTGCCCAACTGAGTATTAATGAAACAGAGACAACATTGGTGTTAGAAAATTCTCCATCCTGGATGACACCGATTGCTACTTATCTGAAGCATGAGATTTTTCCCCAAGACAAAAATGTTGCACGAAAGATATCAAGGTAAGCTGCTAGATACATAATTATTGATGGAGTGATGCACAAACGGGGATACTCAATGCCTCTACTTCGATGTGTCAATAGAGCAAAAGCTGAATTGTTGATGATAGAAGTGCATGAAGTGTTCTGTGGCAATCATGCAATGGGGCAAAGCCTAGCAAAGAAGATATTGAGGCAAAGATATTTTTGGCCAACCATGAATGAGGACCTATTGGAATACGTGAAAAAATGTGACAAGTGCCAAAGATTCTCTAAGATATCTCGAGCGGATCCTAATGAGTTAAAACAAATGCAAAGTCCAAGGCCTTTTGTTGTATGGGGGATAGGTTTAATTGGGTAACTACCTATGGGAAAAGGAGGAGTCAAGTTTGCATTTGTTGCATTGGATTACTTTAACAAGTGGATTGAGGCGGAACAACTGGTAACTATAACTTCAAAAAAAAAGTACTTGAATTTATGGTGAAAAATATTATCTGTAGATATGGACTACCAAAAAAAGAATGTTTCAAATAATGGTACTCAGTTTGACAATGATCAATTTACGGACTTCTGTGCAAGGCATGGTATTACAAAAAGTTTCTTTGTAGTTGCTCATCCTCAAACTACTGGACAAGTTAAAGCTGTCAAGATACAATGAAGAAGCGACTTGAGCAAGCCAAAGACAACTGTTTGGATATTTTTCCAGAAGTGCTATGGTCATATTTGATTAGTGCTCACACATCAACTGGTCATACACCATATTCCTTAGCATATGGGTATGAAGCAATGATACCAGTCTAGTTGACTCCCCCATCGCATCGACGAAGTACATATGACCAAACTTAGAATCATCAATTGTTAGCTGAAACTCTTGACCTGATCGGCGAACAACGAGAACAATCATAGTTGCGGGTAGTTGCTTACCAGCAAAAAGTGGCTCAATATCTTAACTCTCGAGTCAAAGAAATAAATTTTGCAACAAGAGATCTAGTCTTGCGACAAGTGTTCCAAAATACTAAGGATCCAGACGCACAGGTTTTGAGGCCCAACTCGGAAAGACCGTACCAGATTTTAGATGTTTTACAGCCAGGCACGTACAAACTTGCTCGATTAAACGGTGAGTTGGTCGCAAGATTTTAGAATGACAAACATCTTAGAAAATATTAGCAATGATAACTATGATCAATAACACTAGTCGCAAGGCACATATTTGCCCATTTTTCACGACTAGTGTATTTCTTATTTTTGTTATTTTGGGTTGTAAAGACCCATTTTTGCCCATTTTTGTAATAACCAATAATTTCCTAGACAAATTATGTTTACCTGGTCATAAGGCACGATTATGCCCTTTTTAAACGACCACTCCTTTAATAAGATTCAATTTAAGATGTTTTCATTCAAAAAAATTTAGTGCTCGTACTAATTTTTATTATTCAATAGACACGATTTTTTTACAAGTTATTTATAAGGGAGCGTGCTTGACACATTCAAAATTTACCATTTTTTGTTACTTTTAACAAGTATTGCTTAACATGTGTGATTTTTCCTAAAAGTATACTACTTTATGAATATTATTGCGAGCAATAGGATTAGCTCAAACAAGCTTTGTTATTTGGCAAGTGATCAAGAACTTACCTCCTCGATCACTTGGGGGCATGTAGGCTATACATAATCTCACATTAGCAAAAGAGTAAAAATCACAACTGAGTAATACTTAGAAAGTTTTTATGATTTATAAAGTATTGTGCTTTGTTCAAAAAGAACATAGAAATTAAAAACTTTGCTTGTTCACACGAGCAGGAAAGTTAGAAATCTTATATAGCAATTAATTGTTATATCTACTCAAAATAAACGAGAAGCATAGTATATGTAATGCAAGAAAAATATTACACAAAATACCCGATGTTAAAAGCTGCTCGGACAGCCAATATTTTTACACCACAAACATTATTGCTCGGGTGATCAAAAGTAGATTTAAAGAAAAATAAGAAAAGGCAACATCATTGGTCGACCACATCCTCCTCGAACTTCTAACGAGATTGGTCTCCATGATGATTCAAGGAGATTTCTAGTCCAAGAGTCGCAGAAGTAGCAATCTCCTTCTCTCAGAGCCCGTCAGGCAGCTATTCAAAATCTGCCTCCTTATTGTTTTTCCATAATATGAAAAAACAATTGAAGGTGACATTCTTGAATCAAGACATATCCAAGGAGTATTTCCCTTTTACTGAGAAAGTTCCATCTCGAGCCTATTTATCCGCTCCCCATTATCTGTCTCCTTCTGCTCATGCTCCTTGAGGAGGCGAGTCTGCTTTGTCTCCTTTTCCTGGAGAGCTTTGATAACTTGGCTATTCCCCTAAATCTTGGAAATCTTCTCCTGTAGATCCTTCTCGAGCTCCTTAGCCACTTCATGGTTCTTTTTATTAGCCTCTTTTAATTTCTCTAAAGTGTCTGGTCTTCTTCAGCTCGTCGAAAACTCCCCTTGCTCGAGGACGAGTGTGGGTGGGCATCATCACACCCTGCAAAATTAAAATTATTAGATGTGAGCAACAAACTTTGATCAAATACATGACAAATAATAATCAAAATGCTTATCGACAACACCTCTGAGATAGCCTGACCAAAGGTTGCATCCACGGTGGTCTCCTCGAGGGTAGTGAAAGCCTCAATACTTAGTGATGTTGAGACAAATTTGTGGCGCGGTTGCCAATTTCTTTAGCTGCATTCTTAAGCTTCTTAAGTATGGCTGGAGAGGTGTTAGGATCAATTGCTGAGTAAGAAGGAGAGCTGCTCACAGGTAGGGGCGTTTGATGGATGGGAGGAGGAGCCAGGCTTGTTGAAGCCAAAAATGATGGAGCAGGAGGATCCTACCTAGGCTGCTTGGTTGGAGGCTGGTCTCTACCATACCTGGCGTCAATAGGGTTTTTTCTTTTTGACGCTCTCCTAGTCGAGGTAGGAGGAGAGGTTGAAGCGTATAGCTCAAAGATCTCAGAGTCTAACATGACTGTAATCAAGATTAGATATGTTAGAAAATTCAAGGAAATATAAAAGAAAAATGAGCATTACAACTATAAAGTAAGCATGGTACCCATATCTACACTATTGTTCGAGCAGGGTGAATAAAAAACCCTATGTCTATATTTAGCTACTAGTGAAGTTATATTGTAATTTAAATTATTACTTGGGATGTCCTACTCATCAACACAAGAAAATGAGATGTTGAGAAGATCTTCATCCTTGACCAACACTCGTTTCCCTTAACCTTTAACCCCAGAAGACATTGGGACTCTGGCACGATGAGCATCTTCCTGCTCCCTTACACTTACTCCCTCCGTTCTCCTCCTTGTAGGAGTAGGGGTCGCCTGGGGCTGTTCGTTCTACCCCATCTCTTCACGAGCTTCTTGCTTGGTGACTCTTCCAACAGTAGCACTTTCGTTGGTGGCGTCCTTGGTAGTTTGGTGGGGCTCGAGCAGGCCAAGAAACCTAAGGTTGGAATTATTCACTAACAACCTACAATTTTTCTCGTCGTGCGTAAGGTTATCTAGCAAAGCTTCTCGAATGAGCATGTAACGTCCTACGTTTTTGGGTACCTTTAAACGACTCGGGTCGGGATTTTTCCCCCGGGTTAAGAATATTATTTTAAATAATATTATATTTTGTTGTAAGTATTCCATGAGTTATTGCTAGCCAAAATATGAATTTTGTGATTTTAAAAGTCAAGATAAGACTTTCGGTCCTGGACCGACACAAAAACCCTGATCGGGTAAAAATCTCGGAAAATAAAACGAAAAATCATGGCAATTATATTTTGGGCATAAAATACATTCATAAAAGTTAAGGTTTGGTCAAAAATAATAAACCTAAAAGAAAATGGAAATTTTAAGGCATTTTGTGTTAAATGCCTAATTTTGCCGAAATGGGGAATTTTATTCCATGAATGGACCTTAGGTTAAATTTTATTATGTGATTAATTAAATTAAATGTGAGAGACATTTAATTTAATTAATTAATGTTAAGTAATTAAAACTTAATAAGAGTGAAAAAGGTGTCAAAAGTCAATTTGGACTTTTCTTCTTATGAAACATTTATTAACCCTTTAAAAAAAAAAAAAAAAATGAAATGATCATATATGGCAAAGGGTGGCCGGCCATGTGGTCTTTTAGAGTTGTGTGAACCCACTTTTATAAGATTTAAATCCCATTTAATTAAAGGTTAGGGATAAAAGCAAGTGGGTAAAACACTTGAGTGTTTTTAGGGTAAATTAGATAGTATATAACTCTTCCATCCCTCCCCAACCGACCACACCACTCTCTCACATTCACTCATCTGATTTTTGAAGACTCTCTCAAGTGTTCTCTCCATTTTCAACCCCAAGAACACCAAAGAAACTTGGAAGCTAAGTCTTGGTCTAGGAAGGGTTTTCCCTAAGGTAAAGTTTCATTAATCTAGACTTTTGTCAAGTTTTAATCATAGAGTTTCAAATATCTAATTACCAATGTTGTTGGGGGAAGTTGGTTAGGGTTTTTGAAAGGTTTTGGAGGAACCAAAGCTAATAGGAAGGTCCAAACCTTAAGCAAGAACACCAAAGAGGTAAAAAGTTTACTTTTGATGATTTTGTTGTAGGGTTTTTAGTTTTAAGCATTATTTTGTATATCTAATGCTTAAAGTTTCTTGTTGGTGATGTAATAAGGTTATGGTAGTTGTTTAATAATTTTTATGATGCATGTGTATTGATTTTTGAAAATGGGAACCAAAACCCCCAAGGGTTTTGTAGGATACCCTAAAACAAAACATGTTTTGAGCTGTGACTTCCAAGGGGTCAAACAGCCACTGTATATTGTTTTTGTAAAATTAAATTGTACTGTGATGTTGTTGAGATTGAGTACATAAAATTGAGCTTTTGAAACACTAAAAAATGTTTAGAAATGAGTAAGTTATGCTATTTCAAAGATTAGGTAAAAAACTGTTTTTTTCGTATTCTCATTTTCGGAACCAAGTTTGGACAGCCACTGTATAGGGCAAATGAACCCCGTTTTTTCTAAAATTTTGTGGACATATTTCTGGCATAACCTATTAGTCCACTGTAAAATTTGGTAAGAAAATATTAAACGGTTTGAAAGTTATTAACTTTCAAAGTTTGGAAAAAATAAGGACTTGAAAATAAGGTAATTTTTACCTCATTGTTGGAAAATGATTTCACCAATCAAAAATGCTCATTTTGACCTAAGATTTTACAAAGACCTAAATGGCATAACAAAAATGGAATTGGAAAATTTTGGTAACAATTGGGTAAGTAAATTTCAAGATATGAACTAACGAAGTATGTAGTTAAAAATGTGAAAAAATAGGTTTTTCACACTTAGTGTAAAAATGATATTTTGGAACATAAGGTAAAAAGTAAAATTTTGTTTATTTCAAGATATAAAATGGTAAGTCTTGAAATCATATTTTCACTAAAATTTACCCTTTGAGTTTAAATGAATTATTTTTATTAAAGAGTTTTTATTCTTTCTAAAAATAAGAGATTTAATTTATTAATAGTTAATAAATTAAAAGAGGGTTTAAAACCCTATATTTTGAGAAAATAATTAAATGAATGATTTTTCTAGTAAGTAAAATTGATTAATTGCTTTTGGAAAATTAATTAGTCAAGATGAGAAATTTATAACGGTTTTCCTAATTAAGACAAATTAGGCAATTTTCTTAAAACGGTTTTTAGATATTAAAACCTTAAGAAAAATAAAAGGAAAATTTAAAGAGTTTATTTTCTTTTAAAATAATTAAGGAATTTATTTGTATTTTCTAGATATAACACCGGCTAAAATCTTACATATTTTAACCGACTAGTCGAAAGTGCGGGTTAATAGCGATACCTTAAAAGAGTAAGATTTTTAGCGGGTTGTGGGGAAATACCATTGTGATACCCGAGCCTAGGTATCGAGACCTTAGGATAGGTCTCCCCGAGACTTAGGGTTTAGTCTCGAATATTTTGTATAACTTTCCTTAATAGGTTTAAAACCAAATAAGGATTATAAATCCTTACAAATGACTTTTATTAAAATGACCAAACTGCCCAAAATAATAATAATGAATTATTAGTGCCATAATTAATCTGAGTATACTGTATGGATAACTACAGTATTGGCTAAGCGTAACTGGACTGAACGTTGGAGGGTGAAAACTTGCTGAGCGCTAAGGACTCCAAGTAAGTCAACTTATATTGTATGGCTGCAACATGAAATGATTATTGTCTTGTATGTTAGTATAGGGATACATGCATATACATAGGCTGTCATAGAAAGTTGCTTAGAGACGTTAGTCTAGTGAGTGCTGATTTAGAAAATATGAACGGTAGAAGCCCGTCATATCCTAGACGGTTGATCCCCGTCACACTGCTTGATTTTATTTATGTCCGGTTCATTACCGAGACGAGTGGCCATGAGATGAGGATAAGCTGGTTAAACCTAGGGGCGCCAAGATAAATGGGACCTAGGGGCCCTCATGCTTACTTAATCATTGGACGGTTAGAATCCGAGCAAGTGCTCTGATAAGTTATTCCCGGATAGCAGCCGTGAATATTGGCCATTCCGTGAGAGTGCCTAGAGATACTAGGGGTTGCCAAGATTGAGTGAGGTTGAACACCCTAGGGGCAGCTGCTCACCAGCACCACTGATTAACATAGAAGTCTCCGTAAAACCGTGTAAATTGGATTACCCTCTTGAATAAGTAGCGATGCCCTAGGTAACACGATAGTTACCCTTGATGAGAATATTTATTGGCTAGATCTTAGTGTGGAGACTCGGTTCTCTTTTACAGATTAGCAATTATGTTGGAGGGCGCGTTACGCATGAATGGTTAGAAATTGTCGAGCGTTGGTCTCGAATTATGTTGTGATATAATATATCTGCTTGCTCTGGGATTTTCTGAGTGCAGGGATATAATTGTTGATAAGATATAGTTGTGATATAATATATCTGCTTGTTCTGGGATTTTTCTGAGTGCAGGATTTTTATCTAGATATGAATTAATTCATCCTTGGTTATCAGGCATGACCATAAGTTTGCCAGGACGCGTTAGCGTTCTTGAAATTGATTGTGTAGGGTCCGGATGGGTCCGGATCCCTATTTCTCTATCTGCTTTGTTTGAAAGTTGATCTTACTAAGTGTTTTCGCTTACCTAGTTGTTTCATGTTGTAGGTAAGGGCAAGGGCAGGGCAGAGCAGTGAGCGCTGGAGTCTTCCTTGCAAATGTACATGTGGACCGACCTTTTGGGAAGCCTTTTTATTTTTGGAAATATTGTGTAATTTTCCTAAACTAGGCTCACTCTAATCTTTATAAAACATGTTTGTAACTAAATGTTAAGTATGGCCATACGACTTTTTAAAAAGTTTTTTTTTCTATGGGTTTTTGAGACATTTTGTTAAATGAAAACATTTATATTTCCGCATTATCGAGTCTTGAAAATCCGGGTCGTTACAGAGCATGCCCAAAGTAGGAGGAGGTCATTCCCATGGGTCTAAAACAATGAAGGGAAAATGAACTAAGTATCAACTTATAAAATAAAAAGAAAAAGCTCATTACCTCCTTGTTGAAAGGATAGATTTTTTGAGACCAAGTTGGTCATCAAAAAATACTCCCTGAAGTATGTGCCCACATTGCTCCTAAATGTGGGCTCGGTTAGGAACACTTTGGTCGTGTCCCTGTGGAAAATATAGAAAAATCTAGTACCATGCTGAACTGGATGGCACTTAAGATTGAACAGGTAATAGACTTCGTGGGGAGTTGGAGGGTCCCACTTGCGAAGGTGGTAAAGGATATATAATGTTGAAATCATCAGTATCTGTTTGGATTAATTTGGAAAGGGGAAATATTGAAGTATTCAGATATGCCCTTGAAGTAATTGTGGAGCAGTAATGTGGCGCCAGTTTGTATGTGGAAGCACGACCAGGCGCTAAGAGCTCTACCAGGCAAGTTATCACGCTGGTCGGCCCGAGGAGTCACCATGCTAATCCCCCAGATGACATATTTCTTGGGCTAACCTTCAATAGCACTGCTCGAAAGAGTGTTTGCTAGAACAACATGCCAAGCTACATTTTTCTTCTTCATAGGCTTGAGCTTCACCCGAAGTCTAAGAGTGTTGGTCACCTCCACAACTGGTGCAGCCACTTTAGGTTGCTTGTTCTGCCCTTACTACTGGGCATTATTCCCACTGGTCGCTTCCCTTGTGACGTGGGGGTCTGTAGTTGTTCATTGCCTGGTTGTTTGCTTTACTCTGGTCATATATGGAGAATAGAAAGCAACAGTTACAACCTCTTCAACTAGTGAACTTCTACTCGTTGCCCTCCCATTGGTCAGGATTCTGACCGGGAGGGTATCAACAGAGTCGGGATGGACAACATAGGTCCAATCTTTTGGAAGGAATCTCCTTATTCCTTGGTGCAACTCATCAACCTTACGATGATACTCCTGGTCGGGGACCAATTGAAAATAATATTTGTAGGATTGCTCCCCAGGTTGAGAAGGAGTTTCGGGAGTATCGCGGTTGAGATCAATATTTGGTCAATTATGATCCACATCATCGACTCGCATTTGGAGTAAATATGGGTCAATTGAATAATTATTTCCCCAGTGATCGCGTGCATACATTTGGTAACAAGGAAAAGGGGAGTGAATTATTCGACCAGCATATGTGTACCTAAACAAAGTGTGTTGCTTGAATAAACACAATTTTTATTCGACCAGGTGTAAAAATGGATCCAAAAGGTAGTTTAAAAAGTTTTTCTCAAACATTTCCAATTACCTGTTGGAGGGAAAATTCACACTATTTTTTTAGAAGTTGAAAATCAAAATTTTCTTCAATTATACAAATTTTCCTAGCATCCAATACACAATCAAACATGTCCGAAGATTATAGTTCATTTTCCTACTCCCCAAAATCTTAGTTTCCCAAAAAAATCTATAATTTTTCAAGAAAAACCCCAAAGTTTTCATGATTTACTCAAGAACACCAAGAATTCGAAGATGAAAAATTCAAAACAATCATGATTTTGCAAAAAATTATAGTGAAAAAATGCAAGAGGGTGATAAAAAAACTCACTTGTATGTAGATCTTGAAGAAAAGCTTGATACAAAATCGGATTGAAGAATCAGAGATTGGAAGACAAAAGCTTCGAGTTTGAGAAAGTTTTTGGAGAGAGAGATAGAGAGAGAGAAAGAGAGAGAGAGAGGGATAGAGAGCTTGAAAAACCTAAAGAATGTGAAAAGGAATGGAAAAAGGCAAGGCTGTATATAGGCACTGCCCACAGGCGAAGAGCTGACGTAATCAAGAAAAAATTCATCAAGGTATTTGAAATGATGTGATGTCAAACGAAAAGACCATTGTTGACGACATTTTTCATCAAACAAAATTAAACAAGAGCAATTATGCATTTTTGAATAATCAAGGAAGAAAAGAAAATAAAGAGATTTTTTACGTTGCTCAGCAGTTAAATCTACCCAGTCCTCGAGTCACTTTTATATATAATCTGCGTTCAAAGTTCTTGAGTACGAGAAATTGTGCGTGAAAATAAATGACTACAATCCAGACTATTTATAGTCCAGGTTTACAAATATCTCTTCCCTTAATTATAGGGAAGTTACATTAATTTCTAATTTGAATTTAAAGTTATAAAAGAATAAATCAAAATACAATATATTATATTAAATACCTTTTAAGAATAGGGTTTTTTTAAATGCGGCTATAACTAATACCACAATTATATGCGTGTTATAACCGCCTACTATTCTCCATGTTGATGCTTTTGAGCTTACACCATGGTTCGAGCATACAGTCACATTGTTATCTGCTTCTTCATCTTTCAGACTTTTCTAGGTTAAGCCTCGGAGTCAGTCGTTCCGTTCGAGCCTACAACTCATGCTCGAACTGCTTTAGTGACAATAAATCAGGGTTGGTGATCATTTGTGTATATGATCACACTTGCTCTACTTCATATATTCGCTCCCAATTCTTGCAAGCCTATATTTCGAGATTAATAAATTTGTCTCGAAATTTGGGGTGTAATATTTTTCCCCCTCAAAAGTATCGTTTCGAGCCTTAAGAGAGAGAAACTTTTGAACCTCTTTTGGGAAACATGTCCACCTACCACACTCGAGTGGGTATACATGTCAATGTGAGAGTAGTTATTAAAAGTAGAAACGTACATATCCTTCTGCCCATGTCTTTTCAACTTCCCAATTATCACCACTTCTCGAGATTAAACACGGACCCTTTAATTAGATGCCAATTTAATTTTAAAGGCCCAAATCTCTTTACTGCTCACCACCTTTTTGCCTATTTAAACCCCAATTCTCCCTCATTTCACCATCTTCACTTATGAAAAAACCAAAGCTTTGCATGTTCTCAAAAAGGAAAAAAAACAGGCACTCTTCAATCCCACGATTCAACCAGGTCTTCTCTTTCCTCAATTCTTCAATCGTCAATCCTCTCATTTCCTCGATCAACTTTGTGTAAGTTTCTTCATTATTTTTTCATAGCATCTTCTAAACATGCCCATGCATTGAGTTTTTTTTTTTTTTTTGTATCTCTATTCTTGACATGTTCTTGAGTTTTTCTTGAAAATGTATGGAAAAATAGGGTTTTTGATCTGTTTGAATGAGGATTTTATAGGAAAAGTGAGTTATTTAGGATAAAAATGGAATCTTTCTGATTTGTAAAGTAATAGGTTAAAGGTTTCATCTAGTACAAGAAATAGGGTTTTAGAAGTAAGGTTTAAATGTACACAAACCGATAACATCCCCTTTTTAGGTAACTGCCCATTTTCCCTAGAAAATCGGGATAACCCAAATTGGAAATTAACTCCCCACTTTATGTGGAAATAATCTCAACACTTCGAGCCTAAATTGGCCAGAATTATTCAAAACATTCATCTTGTCACTTCGAACCTGTTCAAGCTCGAATTTTCAAGATATTTTCCCAATTTAGTTCTTTTTTATGTAATGGGCCCTCACCCTTTTCTTTATTGTTAGAGGATGCAGTCTTCCAAGAAGAATTGGTGGGGGCCCGAGCTTTCCATCCCTTACCAACCTCCCTCTCTTGGAGTCGAATCTCCATTTACTCGAAATCAAAGGTCAATATGCGAGCACACGGAACGAACTGAACGTGAGAACATCATCGCTCACTTTTGACGCCAAGTTGTTGAGGTCTAAGAAGGTAAAAGAATAAGATTGCGCCTAGCAGTTCACCTCGAGATAGACTCATATATCTGTCCCATTCCTTTGGAACCCAAACTAAAAGTAACCCTAGCCCTCCATCCCAACAAAATCTCCTTAGAGTATATGGAAATTTCATCAAGCAAATCTCCACGGTATTCAGGCCCTCAGGCATCTTCTCTCCCCTCTTCAAAAAGTGAATTCTTTGAGGCTGATCATGTTGGAAAAAAGCTTATACAGGATCTTTATTTATTTTCATGTATATCTAATATTAAACAAATTAATACAAGATAGCCTAAAACATGTTTCTAAAATTGAATTCAAAGAGAAACAAATAATATAATACTTACAGTATACGCAGCGGAATTAAGAGTCCTTCCTTCAGTTTCTCTAACTCTTGTATCCTTTCTGTCGCAGAGTATTATCAAGAAACTGAACCGATCTTCTATTTTCTTCACGATCTTCCAATGTATCCTTAGAACCACCTAGACTAGTGTGGGCAATTCTCAACACATGAGATAGATATAGAAAGAAGAAGAGAAAATAAAAAAGTGGCTTAGAAAAGGACTTGTGTTTAGAGAGAATATAAAACTATCAGAAAATCTGACTTATGACTTATCTGCCGTCTCTAAAAACTTCTCTCTAAGCACTCCTTTTATAGACTCAATTAGGCCATTTAATTTAATTAAAAAATCAATAAAATAACAGCCATTTTGAAGCCCTAGGTCGAAATTATCATGGGCTATAGGCCCGTGAAATTTCCCATTTGATTATAAGCCAATTGGACTTAAAATCAAGGCCTGTATTATTTTCTATTGATTTAATTAATTAAATAATTATTTAAATCCTTTATCAAATTAATTATTTATAATTTGAACCTTGATTTAAACTTATTTATTAATTTAGATACCAATTTATCTTAATTAATAAATCTGCCATAATTTATCTTTTCTTCTCAAAATTACACAACTATGTGAAACTATCCAAAATTGACCTGGTCAACTTTGATAATTCTAATTGATGATTAAATCAATTAATTGAGACTATCTAGATGATTTTATCCAAGGTACAATGGGGACCATGGGCCTATGAAATCAAGCTCCAATAAGTTATCATAAATTTAACAAATAAATTTACTAACTTATTAATTCCTCGTGACTCCACTATAGACTTGGAATTGCACTCTTGAATTCATAGAACGCTCTATAACAAATATAGATACGCTATTAATTATCCATTGTTACAACCATAATTGTCACTCAATCCTCTATAGACGGTCTACAATGAGATAGGACTAAAATACCGTCTTACCCCTCATTGTATTTTATCCTTAAAACACTTAGTTCCTTGTAAATGATATTTCAGTAAACTAATTTAATTACTGAAATGAGATCTCTATCATTTAACACCTTGAACCAAACTAAAAGGAAACCATCGTTTCACTTCTTCATCAGAAGCTATAGATGTTCATATCTATGATTAACACTCCCACTCAATTATACTACTGAGTTCCCAAGATGTAAGTATGGGCTAGTCCGTAGGGTAAGCTGGTAACGAACAAGTCAAATAACTCAAATAATACAATCAGTTAGAATACTAACCACTCATAATTGAGATTGAATTGACCTATGGTCAACTATATGAAATGACTAGAATAGATAATAACGGTATGTTTACTTATCTTATCAACTGTCAATATCGGTCCTGTCCGATGTAACAAATACATCCGATCTTATCTACTTTGCTAATGTTCTGGAAAGAACATAACACTGTAATGTGTAAGTAGATCATATCGTAGATTGGCAAGTCAGTGTAAATCCGGTGCACTGACTAATCTTAGGACTAACTTATTTTTGAACATATAATCATATTTATATTCCACTGTGATTACGTCACTATAAATAAGATTAGCTATATGCTCGGGATTTAATAGAAGTTTATATTAAACAAATAATCATGAAAATAAAACATGTGAGCAAAGTGATTGACCAAGTCAAAAAATGATTTCTATTCTTTTATTGATAATAAAATGAGATTACAAAGAATTTGGGTTTTAATTAGGGCATAAAACCCCAACAGATCATTACACGAGCTCGGTCACGTCCAGCAAGCAAGTTTCGTACATCTTTTCTTGTCATGGTTTAAAATTTTCTGCAAAGCTAGTCTTTCGAGCTCGCAATCCTAACAAGGTGAGCAACTATGCTCCAGGTGAAGGCAACCTGAAGAGAAAATATAAGCTCGCGGCCTAGAGTCGCGAGCATGTGCGAGCTGGGGCTCTTTTACCCTTGGGAGATTACTTCAAGAAGTTTACCAACTTGGTCAGTAAAGCTCTGTTCCAATT
This sequence comes from Humulus lupulus, assembly GCF_963169125.1. Lineage (NCBI taxonomy): Eukaryota > Viridiplantae > Streptophyta > Magnoliopsida > Rosales > Cannabaceae > Humulus > Humulus lupulus. Next base: position 95,415,264 of record NC_084793.1, read on the forward strand.
ACAATCCAAAACCTATAGGGTCCTAGTAGCACTGAGATCGTTGTATCATGAGAAGAAGTGGGAAGGACCCTTAGCATGTGAGATTCTTTATCTTTTTTGCCTTAAGAGTAACCCCACGTGAGCCAAAGGCTGAGATGGATTCTATTATCTATCGAGCTGGCCCAGTGAGAGGAGGCTCTTTGAAGATATTCCAAACCATCATCCCAAATTTGAGAAGCAGTTCTTCTGGACCAATGGTCTTGACCCCTCCAAATTCTACTCCTTCCAACGCATACGTAAGTTCCTGCCTTAGTATTTTCAAGACAAATTTATTTTCTTTAGCTCGAACACTTATTCACACTCCTTTATGCAGACAATTTTGACCACCCAAAGCCCTCCAAGGAGATGGTGGATCTTTGGGAGGATATTTTGAAGCTCCCATACGGCAGGCGATCTTGAAATTATTTACTTCACAGGGATAAGCTATGTTTATGCGTTCTCCTTGGGGAAGGCGAGACTACGAATTATGTGGGGACTCACAAGTATGCATCATGGGAATATGTCCCAACCTTTGCTCCTTTTGACCCTTCTCGAAAAAGAGAAAAAGAGCTTTCATCTCGAGCCAAGCTATTCCCTACCATGGAGAACCTTCTGGTTTGGGGAATGACGCTCAGGACGAAGAGTCCAGAGCACAACTGAAGGTGGTAAATTTTTCCTCGACCAATCAGGTTGGTCTCCCACTCTTTACAAATGGGAGCCCAATGTTTTAGTTTCCTTTCTAGACCCCAAGAACAATTTTATGACTTGTTCAGGGTAGACTTATACGTACATAGGGACAATAGTTGGTTGTCAGAGTCACAAAGTGTGTATAGTGTCACAATATGTGGGAAGGTATAGTGTCACAATATCGCTCGAATGACTGGTAAGATATTTTTGAATTATCTCCCACATTCTGAGGTGAAGAGTCGGGCATATTTGAGCAACCTACTCAATTCATCGAGATATCCTCGGATGACTTAGTAATTTCTTGATCTTCCAGTTCTTCTAGATAGGTTTCCCCACTTACATTGCAAACTTTCATTTTGGTTAACCTTAAAAGATACTAATGTAATTTTCTCCATTTTTCAAGTGACATGGACTCAGACCTCGACAGTCTCCTTGGAAAGCCTCCAAAAACTCGAGATGGAAAGTGAGGATGAGTTTCCTCGAGACTTCAAGGTCAGCTAGTGCCCTGAACTTGACTCGCATGTTTGTTGCCTCAAGTCATGAACAGGAGTTCATATTGGACAATGAGGCTGGTGTCTTTTAAGTCGATCTCTCTTTGGACCTTCTAACTCAAGTGGGTCGAGCCTACAGCAACCTAGACGCACCATTCTGTAAAAAATTTAAAGGTGAAAACTCCACCACTTTCCTCAACCAGAGTGTGGAGTTAGGTGTCTCAGTGAGAACCTTACTAAGCTCAAATATTTCATTATTCTATGTGTATTTTATTAACACTCTGTCTATTTCAAGCATTGCTTAGCCTCCTGCGCCAATACTGTCTCCTAACGATCAGGTGGCCATTAGTCATTTACAAGCTCACGCCAAAGAGGCTCAGACTAGGGTTGAGGATGCCCTTAAGGAGGCCATTGGTAAACTGGAAACTTTGAAGGCTGAGACTGGGCATCTAAGGACCGAGCTCGACCGGGACAAGACCGAACTTGATGCAGCAGAGGTTGAGCTTAATCAAAAGAATGTTGATTTTTATGCCTCCAAGACCGAACTTGAAGCCAAAATCGCTGAACTTAAACGCCTCCGGTCTCAAGTCCTGATTCTTGAGGAAGAGAAGAAGGCAACCTTAGACATCATGGAGGAGGAAAAGAAGTGCCTCACAGGGGAATTTAAACTCAAGAAAGACCATTCGATGGACAGGGCCATGTATTGCATATGATCCATGAATCTCGAGATTGACACTTTCTTCTTAGTCGATAAAGACGAAGCCTTCATGGAAAGGTTGCGAGTTTGCCTTGCTAAGGAAGAGGCAGCCGAGGTAACCAGGGTGGAGGTTAGGGTTGATGAGGAAAAGGGCGACGATGTTGAGTCTTATGCATATGCCTCAAGTCGCAATGTCAATATTTCGACCTCGATTGGCAACATTGCATCCCAGCCATAGGCTAATGAGAAGGGTCTATGTCCTATCAAGATTTTAGTTGTCGTTCTATATGCCCATAATACTCGTGGTAGTATATTCGGCCATTTTCCTTTGGCCTCTTCGAGTCGCTTCTTCATAGAACTCTTCAATGTTTCATTTACAACTTCGACCTAACCATTTGCCTGAGGGTGGGACACAGAGGAGAAGTTCTTTATAATCCAATTTCGTTCACAAAACTGAGTGAATAATTTGCTTTCGAATTTGGTTTCGTTGTTGGACACTATTTTCCTTGGTATCCCATATCGGTAAATTATATTTTTTACCACGAAGTCTAGGACCTTTTTTAAAGTGATAGTTACTAAGGGTTCGTCCTCGGTACATTTTGTTAAGTAGTCAACAGCTAATACCACATACCTAACTCCACCTCGACCCATTGTTAATGACCTAATGATGCTTATCCTCCATACTACGAGTGGCCATGGGGATGTTAACATTGTGAGCTCGGTAGGCAGAGCTCGGGGTATCAGCACGAATCACTGGAATAGATCACAATGTTTAAGATATGTGAATGCGACGACCTTTAGTGTGGGCTAGAAATATCCTTGCCTTACGACTTTTTTTTAAAGACTATGCGTCCCCTGGATGATCTCCACAAAATCCTTCATGGATTTCTTTGAGGATTATTTTTGCTTCAGGAGGGGTTACACATCGTAGTAAAGGCATGGAATATCTCCTTCGATACAACTTTCCTTCCAAGATAGTATATTTGGGAATCTTGTACATCAATTTTCGAGCCTCGTTCTGTTCTTTAGGGAGATTCCTGGTTTCGAGGTAGTCAATTATAAGTTTCATCCATGTTAATTGTGAATCAATTATGTTGACCTCATTCATTTCCATCTCGAAGATACTTGATTGTGGAAAAAAATATTTTGGAACCACATTGAGTGTTTCAGGTTCCCGAGTTGTTGCAAGTCCAACTAGGGCGTCAAAATTCGAGTTTTACTCTCTTGAGACTTGTTCGATTGTGTAATGCTCGAAATGCTTTAATATTGTTTTAAATTTTTCCAAGTACGCTGCCATTCTTGTCCCTCGAGCCTGGTATTCACCTCGCACTTGATTGACTATGAGTTGTGAATCATTGTAGTGATGTATGGCTTTGGCCTTTAGTTCACAAGCCATTTGAAGCTCTGCTAGTAGTGCTTCGTATTCTGCCTCGGTGTTAGATGCGTCAAATCCAAATCTCAACGCAGAATGTAATCTATGTCCTTCGGCAGTTATGAGTATGATATTTTCCCCCGATATGTTTTCATTTGAAGATCCATCAACATAAAGTCTCCACAGCTCTCGAGCTGGGGTTATTACTTCTTCATTGGATATGCTAGTGCATTCAACTATGAAATCGGCCAGTGCTTGGAATTTTATTGTTGTTCTCAGGAGGTACAAGATTTCGTACCGCGTGAGTTCAACCGCCCATTTCAATAGTCTATCTGATGCTTAAGGTTTGGAAAATATTTGCCTCAATGGTTGGTTAGTTAGCACGTCTATTGGGTGTTTTTGGAAGTAAGTCTGCAACTCTCAAGACAAATGCACCAAGCATAATGCGAGCTTTTCCATTAGAGGGTATATTGATTTAGCCCCTAAAAGCATTTTACTGATGTAATACATCGATCTTTGTACTTTTTTTATCCTTCTGAACTAACGCAACATTGACTGCATGCTCGGTTAAAGCGAGGTATAAGTATTATACTTCTCCCAACACTAGTTTAGATAAAATGGGTGGTTCGACGAGGTGTTTTTTAAGAGCCTGAAAGGCGAGCTCCTATGTCCACTCAAATTTCTTGCCCCGTCTCAAAAGATCAAAGAAGGGCAGACATTTATTAGTGGATTTCAAGATGAACCTATTTAGAGTCGCCATTCGTTCAGTTATACTCTGGACATCCTTATATTTTCAAGGTGAAGAAATGTCTATTAGGGCCTTGATTTTGTCCAAATTTTCCTCGATTCCTCGAGCATTCACTATAAAACTGAGAAAATTTCCCAAAGATACCCCAAAAGAGCACTTTTGTAGGTTTAGTCTCATGTTGTATTTTCGGAGTATAGTAAAACACTCTGCGAGGTTGGCAGCATGGTTGCTAGTATGCTTAGATTTTACTAGCATAGCATCCACATACACTTCCATGTTGTTTCCGATTTGTTCTGCGAACATGCGATTTACCATTCTTTGGTATGTTGCTCCAGCATTCTTAAGCCCAAATGGCATCATATTGTAACAATACAATCCTTTGTCTGTCACAAAGCTCATGTGTTCTTGGTCAGGAGCATGCATTGCTATCTGGTTACATCCAGAGTAAGCATCCATGAATGACATGATATCATGCCTCGAGGTTGCATCAACGAGCTGATGAATTCGATGAAATGGGAAACAATCCTTTGGACATGCTTTATTTAAGTTTGAATAATTAATGCAGGTTCACCACTTCCCATTTGGCTTTAGGACTAACACTGGGTTGGCTATCCAGTATGGGTAGTAAGCTTCTCTTATGAAGCGGTTAGCCTTTAACCTATCCACTTATTCCTTAAAAGCTTGTTTCCTTCCATCGTCAATGAGCCTCCTTTTTTCTGTTTCGGGGGAAGTTTTTATCTATCTTTAAAGCATGCCTTATTATATTGGGATTGATCCCAATCATATATGCGTGAGACCAAGAAAAACATCTTGGTTTTCCCCCATAAATCACATTAATTGTTATTTCACTTCCTTAGTGAGGTTCTTCCCAATCTTCACCGCTTTGGTGGTATCCTTATCATCGTGTTCGATGTCTTCTGGCTCCTCTATCGATCTGAGTTCAGCTCGGTCTTCTTCCATCCTGAGGTCGATTTCATCTTTGACCTCATAAATCCTCTCTTCTATTTCTTCGATCACGACCAAGGTTTGGACACTAGATTGACTATTCCCCCTAATGGACATACTATAGCACTCTCGGGCTACTAATTGATCTCCTTCTAGTGTCCCAGTTCCACTTGGTGTTGAGGATTTCAGTGCTAAGTGTCTTACAAATTTTGCTGCCCCCAACCCAATCAGGGATGGTCTCCCAAGAAAGACATTGTAGGCTGATAGGGTGTCAACCACTATGAATTCGAACATTCTCGTGATCGAGAAAGGATATTCTCCCAAAGTTACTCGAAGTTCAATTGCTCCCGTGCTAGCTATCCCTTCTCCTAAAAATCCATAAGGGCAGTTGTGCACACCTTTAAGTCTCGAATTGATAGACCCATTTTTTCCAATGTCGCCTTGTAGAGGATATTTACTGAGCTCCTGTTATCAATCAATACTCGGTGGATTGTCTTGTTGACAAGTTGGATAGTTATGACTAATGGGTCATGATGGGGAAATTGGACATAAGAGGCATCTTCTACTATAAAGGTTATTGGCTAGGATTCAACCCTTTCTTGCTTTGGAGCTCGAGGCTCTGGAACATAGGGAGATCCATCTTCAGTTTTTTAGCTCTTGTACGTATCTCTTTTGAGCATTCCAGCTTGTCACAGCTATTTGGGGTCCCCCAAATATGGTTATTACGTCTTCTCCATTAATTAGAGGGGCTTGATTATCCTCCCTAGCAGGGGGTGCTGTGACTTGGGGTTATGGTGCAGGTTGGGCCGATGCCACCCTTTGGTTTTGTGGTGCCTACCCCTGGTTAAGGTAGCCTCTCGAGATCAACCCCTCAATCTCATCCTCCAAATGCCTACATTCCTCAGTCATGTGACCAGTGTCCCTGTGGAATCGACAGTATTTATTTTGATCTCGTTTTGCACATTGATTGCACATTGCTTCAGGTCGTCGAAACAGGACCTGATTCTCATTGGCCACATATATGTTCTCCCGAGTCTCTGTTAGCTCGGTGTACACTGTGTAAATGGAGATGTATTCATCTCCCTTTTTCTTCTTACTCTCTTCTGCCTCGGGAGTATTTCCTTCATTCTTCTTCCATTTGGAAGAATTATCACCATAAGGTTGAGTCGTAGGCGTTGCTGCCGAGCTTGTAGCAGAGTTAATGTTTGTTGTTGTAGTTATTGGGGCAGAAGGCACTAATTGTAGTGTCGACCTGGCCTCCTCTACATTGATGAACCTCTGAGCTCGAAAAGTGAACTCTGTTATTGTTTGCACCTGTTTTTGTTGCAAATCATCCCACAGGGAGCTTACTGGCAAGATTCCAGCTTGAATATCCATTAAATGGCTATTGTCATCAACATCCCGAGCTCGAGCTGCTTCAATCTTGAATCTTGCAAGATATTTCGTAAGTGACTCTCATGAATGTTGCTTAATGTTTTCCAAAGAGGAGGCTTCGGGTTTGGTGCTTTTTGCAGCCCGAAACTGCTTCTTAAAATCTTTCAATAATTGTTCCCATGACAAGATTGAATGTCTATAGAACTTGTAGAACCAACTTTTTGCAGCTCCTGATAATGTTGGTGGGAAAATCATGCACATAAGTTTGAAGCCAACATTAATGTCCCTCATCACTGTGTTAAACGTACTCAGGTGGCTACTAAGGTCGATATTCCTGTGATATGGTGCCACATGGGGTATTTTGAAATCATGTGGGAAAGGCATGCTTGAAATGTGGGGAGCGAAAGGCTCGAGCTCCTCATCTGAGTCATATGCCTTCTCCTTATTTTTCCCTTCTTGAAGGAGCCTGAACTGCTCCTCAAGTGCGTTAATTCTTTCTTGGACCTGATCATTTTGGGGTGAAGCTTTCACTACGTGGAGCTGGTTATTTTTCAAAGGAAATTCAACTCTCTGTTGCAGTATCAAGTTGTAATTATTCATGTAAACAAGATGTAAGGGCTCTCTTTGGGCATTCAAGTGTGCCCTTAAGTCCGGGTTTGGATGGTTGTACGTCCCCCAGTTCTGGTTCAGGTTGTCTTGGATATCTAGACCATTATTAGGATACTTTTCATAATACATCGGTTCAGTATTGTAGACACTCACCGACCTACTATGATCCTAACTATCTTCGAGGAAATTGACTGTCCTCGATTGTTGTTGTTGAGCATGGTTTTGCGATGGATTATCCATATGTACCCTGATCCCAGTGGCACGTGATCTCGACATGTGACCCCCCAATGGTTGGGGTTGACTCGGATGCCTGTGCCCTTGACTTGCCCCCATTTGGACCTCATGATTATCTTTCTACTCGTGCAAGGCTTGAGTGCTTCTGTCTCAGCTGACCTTCTTGCACTTTGGGCAGGTCTTTGAGGTGCCCCCTCGCCAGTTCAAGGTCTACCAAGAGCAGGATGTGGTATGCCTCGAACTGGTGAGGGAAGTATGATTGGATAAGGGGGATGCCTGATCGGACATGGTGGCGATCTCTCGTTATTCGAGGAAGGCCTTGCAGGTTCTGGGTTATTACTCCGGGCTACTTGTGGGGTAGCTCGATTGTTCCCAATATCATAAGGAATCTCTCTAGTCTGGTTGGTGTGTGTTGGGTTTCGAGATGCAACCCTTGTCTGGTTAACTCAAGCATTCGCCCTTGCTCTTCCTGCTTAATTTTGGTTGGCTCGCTGCTCGACCATTCGAGCCACAGTTCTACCATGAGGGCGCCCCCTAGTCCTCTGTGGAGGTGCTTGGGCCTCAGCTACCCTTCTTGCCATTTCTTCATTTAGCTGAGTAGCTTCAGCTAATCTTTCTCGCAACCTTTGGTTCTCTGGCTCCACCATTGGGACATATATCTCAAGATTGTAGTAATCCTGATTTGGTGTCCTGGAACTTTGATCAGGGTCTTGTGGTATCGATGAAGCACTTCCTTCATCTGGGGTATGATCGTTAACAGGTTGCTTGCCAAGTTGTTGGGGGTGTTCCTTAGTTCGCAAGGTATTTTCCTCTGAGATTATGGGCAGTGGTCTTCCACTTTCAGATTCTGGAATGTTTCCAATAGGTGCAGCCATATTTGTAATGAACACAAATCTGGATGGGAGGTTTGAAAGAATGCTTAATGCTCTCAATGAAAGTAGGGGTGTTCATTGGATGACATCCAATGTTTTTAAGCCCATCCGATCCGATCCAATCATCCAATTGGATGTTGGATTTTTGGAACCGATCCGATCCAATCATCTTGAACCAACCGATCCGATCTGATCCAATGGATGATTGGATCGCTTCGGTTCCATCCATTGGATGCATCCATTGATTATCCGTTGGATCGGATCGGATCCATCCGATCTTTTAAAACCTTTATTTAGGCTGATTTTTTTTTAAAAAAAATATTATTTCAATTATAAAAACACTAATTACTCATAGGATCCTCTGGCTGGGCATAGGATCCGTGTATTGGAAAAAAGAAAGTGTGTTTAGTTTAGGGTTTTTTTAATCATCCCATGTGTGCAAGCCTATAGTAAGCTACAGTGAGGTATTGGATGGAAATTGGATCGGTTCGGTCGGTTTTTATTGGATGTCGGATGGTCATCCAACAACCGACCGATCCAATTTGGATTTTTAAAAATTACATCTGATCTGATCCAATAGTAATTGGACATCCAATTTTTGGTGGTCGGTTTTTATTGGATCAGATATTTTCTGCACACCCCTAAATGAAAGTATCAAGCTGTTGACGGCATTTTTCATCAACCAAAATTAAACAATAGCAATTAAGTGTTTTTGAATAATCAAGGAAGAAAATAAAAGAAAAGAAAAGAAAGAGATTTTTTACGTGGTTCAGTAGTTAAATCTACCTAGTCCACAAGTCGTTTTTATTAAAAATATTTGTTAAAGCCTTAAAGCAATTTCGCAGAGTTCTTGAGTACAAGCTATTGTGTGTGAAAATAAAATGACTATAATCAAGGCTATTTATAGACCTGGATTACAAATATCTCTTCCCTTAATTTTAGGGAAGTTACATTAATATCTAATTTGAATTTAAAGTTATAAAAGAATAAATCAAAATACAATATGATATATTAAAGGGTTATTAGCGACAAAAGTCCATGATCTTTTGACAGTGTAGCATTTAAGTTCCTGATCTTTTTTTAAGGCAAAAGCCCCTGATCTTTTGATATAGTAGCATTTAAGTCCCCTAATCTTTTTTTTAAGGAAAAAGTCTCTTACGTTAACATATTGGTGCACTTGTTCCCTAAGGACTCGTTAATTATTTTAAAAAATTATTTTAATTGATTTTAAAATTATAAAATTCAAATAAAATTGTATTTTTAATTAATAAAAAATGTAAATTAATTTAAATAGTGAATTAAAAAATATATATTACTGTTTTTAAAAGGAAAAAATATATTACTTAAAATTACTAAAATAAAAGGATTTCCCTCGTATGTTGATCCTTCACAAAAAATACAACTAGGTGAGAATTCAGTAGAAGTGTTATTAGAATGACGAAACCGTGAAATAGAAATAAGATTTATTTTCATAGTTGGTACACAAAGAACATTAAATAAGAAAAATATATGAGTAGGGGAAGAAAGAGACGTAGAACCAGTATGAGAGATGGAAAAACATGTGTCATCTCCAATCACAATATCACCAGTGACACCAAAGTGTATGATTGGAAAGATTGCTTAAATCAGCAGTGACATGATAAGAGGCTCCACTGTTTAGGAGCAAAGAAGTAGTAGAAGGGCCAGGCATGGCGACATGAGCACGAGGTTTCCAAGAAGTATTCAAACGAGGAGGTTGCCAATGAGTTGAAGGACAGGGTTGTCATTGAGCACTAGGACGAGGAGGTGGTGGCATTTTGTTGTTGATGAAAAAAAGGGAATTTACTGAGAACATACCCCTTAGCATTACATCACTGACAACGACCAAGGAAATCTAGGAGTAGGATTTCCATTCTGATTGGTAATACAATTTCTCACATCAAGCTCTTGAGGAGATGATGAACGAGTTTTACATGTTACCTTTAGTAGATATGGTATGTGTTGGATTACTCTTTGTTTGGTAGATGTGATGAACTAATTTTTTGTCGAATAGAAAGCTCTTTTTTGATTAATTTTTCATGTAGTTCGTCAAAGGAGATTGAAGTATCACGACCATTAACAACATCAATTATTGGTTGATAATCATCATCAAGACCATCTAGAGTTTTTTTAATGAGATCTTCATGGTCAATCTATTTACTAAGAGCAGTGAGTTCATCAACACAGGTTTTAATAGTCTGCATATATTATGAAATCGACTTAGAGCCCTTTGTCGTCTAGTTGATCCTTGATCTGCTTGATATCTATGTGATGGTCGCGCATATGTATTAGCCAAAAGCATCCATGTAGCATAATAAGTTTCAGATTGAGTAATGAGAGGAACAATAGAAGGTGTAAGAATACCAACAAGAGCACCAAAAAGTAATTTGTCTTGAAGAAATCATGTGTGGTATTCAGGATTGAGTTTGCTTTCATCATGTATAGATACTGTTTTAGGGGGGGTGGGATAAGACCCATCAATAAATTTGTGCAAATCACAGCCTATTAAAATGGCTTCTAGTTGAAGCTTCCAAGATTAAAAAATTTGTGGATGTGAGTTTAATAGTATTGTGAACTGTGATCATAATGACGGGTTTTGTAGTTTCATGTTGGTAGAGAGGAAGAGAATAGAAAGAGAAATATGAGAGGTTTACTAAGATGAAACTTGTTGGAGAAATAAATTAGGGAATTATGGCACTGCCTTCTCATTGAATATTTACACACATATATATGGGGGCACTCTTAATGGTTACTACCCATTGATGGTTACTATAATATTAATCATTGAATTAAGATCAATGGTCCATATTTATAATTTTTTAATTAATATTTCTAAAAATAATTTTTGACTTTTTTAAACTTTTGGAATGGCTACCTAATGACAGGGCGGTCACACATTTATTGATTAAAAAATAACAATAATCTTATTTAATATTCATTTTCCATTCCTTCTTCATTCTTGATTCATTCATTTATCCATTCCATGAGAAAAAATTATTTTGGAATTAATGGGTGTTATCCAAAAAACAAGCATGGATGACATGGCAAATATTTAGTACACGTGGCTAACATCTGGCAGAATTCATGCTTGACTATCGACCAGGAATACATCTAGTGTCACGATGTTCGATCTCTTCATACGACCAGCCTGGTCGTACGAACGATATACGCGGAAAAGATCTTATGCCGTTATGATGGTATCCGAAATTATCTCCCATGATTTCCTGAGTATCCGACTATTTAGGAAATCATATCTGTAACAAATTAATGTAAATCCTCCTTGAGCCTATAAATAGAGAAAGGGGGCTCAAGGGAAAGGGAGCTTCTTCTTCTTCTTTCTTGCTTTCGAATCATTAGAGATTAGAGTTATCCTATTTGATATATTGTATTTATCTTCAGAGGTTTTTGAAACTCATTGAACCCAAGTTCTTTGATCACTCATTTGAATCCTATATCAATAACAATTCAAGTGGACGTAGGTTATTACCAGATTCTGGGGCCGAACCACTATAAACCCTTGTGTTCTTTATCATTTCGCCATCACATTCTTTCCAGCGTGTTTGTCCACATCAAGCAAATTTGACTCCGTGTCAGTTGGCTAAAATCAGAGTCAACAATGGGAATTATTAATGTGACAATTATCTTTTCAACTAATGTTCATTGCTTATTTAATCTAAAAAAATTGAAATTATTAATTTTATATATTTTATTTATTTATTTTCATCATTATTATAATCATTCCTCATCAAAAACTTGTTTAATGATTTATAGTAATCATCCATAGGTAATTATCATTGAGAAGTCTTTCATATATATATATGGGGGCACTCTTAATGGTTACTACCTATAGATGGTTACTTTAATATTAACCACTGGATTAAAATTAATGGTCCATATTTATAATTATTAATTAATATTTCTAAAAATAAATTTTGACTTTTTCAAATTTTTGGAAGGACTATCTGATGACATTGCAGTCACATATTTATTAATTAAAAAATAAAAAAAAGAATCTTATTTAATGTTTTATTTTCCATTCATTCTTCATTCTCACTTATAACCGAAGAGTTTAGGGTTTCTTTCTTTGTGTGTTTCACTTGTTTTCTTTTAGCAACCATGAAGACTCGAGGTCGTGGTTCATCTTCCAAATCTGTGAAGTCTCAACAGGAGACAGTTCCTGAGTCAATTCCCACTGCCACTCCTCCCGTCCTAGCATCAATCCTTGTTGTCTCGCCTCCTACAGGCCGTCGACCTAAAATCACAGCAAGAAAGAAGGTTCTTGCTCTTTCTAGTCCTATAGGATCTACTGTTCTTGGAGCTTCAAGTAAAGGAGTTACATTCCCCAACTTGGATGCTGAGCCAATCCTAGCCTCGGCGGTTCCACTCGCCTCTTCCGAAGGTCAAATCAAAGCCAAACCGGCCTTGGCTACAAGTCATTCCCAATCAATCTTTACTGAAGTTGTGTCTGATCCATCTGATCATGACTTTGAATCGTCATTATCTCCTGATGTGTTGACCCCCAAGGCAAAGGGCAAACGCAAGACCAAAGCTACTGGAACAAAGAAAGCCAAGAAGGCCAAAGTGGCTCCAACAAAAGGTACCAGCTCCATCTATGATTCATCTCCTTTATCCCGATTTAAATTGAAGGAAAAAATCAACCCTCCTCCTTGCACCTCATCGAAGGATGTTTCTCCTGAAACGGAAGACTCTCAGCCTAAGTTGGACCCTTCCTTGACCAAGACAAATCCTGATGTTCCTCTTGATGATTTGGCGGAGGATACTGAATCTGAAGAAGACCCATAAGAAGCCTCTCCTGTTGCATCTGACCCAAAAGGCACCACACCATTGGCATTTCCCGAATTGTCTTCCAAACTCGCTAAACAAAAAGGTGCTCCTATCCATACCTCAGGTTCTTTCAAAGCTCATTCTCTTACTTTATGTTTTAATGATAATAAGAAGAACATGCAATTTTATGAGCATCGTCACTTTATTAGTGAGCGTAATTTCCTTTTTGCTCGTCATCTTGTTTTTGGGGTCTTACTTACCTTAGAGGAAAGGGGTTGGTTGCGTTCCTTGTCTGGGTTTGATGGGTTTGTGCCTCGGGTTGTTAAAGAATTTTATGCAAATTTGAATGATGAGTTATTAGACCAGTCTTCTTTTATGTTTCATAAGGTGTATGTTAAGGGACATTGGTATAAGTTTGGTCCTTCTAAAATTGCTAAAGATTGATGATTCTATTGAGTTTGCTAAGGATCAAGTGTTGTCTGAGTTAGTTGGTCAAGCTATGGTGTGGGAACCAAGCACCTCTCTACGAGTCACGAATCTCACTCATTATTATGGTGCTCTTTTCAAGTTCGCAATGTTTAATTGGATGCCTACCACTCATTCCTCTACCATCACTCGAGACATGGCTTTTCTATTGTTCAAAATTGGGATTGGAGTCGCAATTGATCTTGCTGCTGTTATATTTTATCAAATCATGTCCTTGAGTGGTGCCAAACGCAAGGGTCAACACTTGATGTTTCCACAAGTCATTTACAAACTTTTGGACTCTCAGCATCCTTTGAAGAAATCCCATGAGACCTTGACTTCTCCTTTCGTTGGTCCCACCTATACTGTCAAAGACGATCATGCTCCGTCCACAGCTCGAAAAGTCAAAGGCATTAATCTGGCTGGTTCTGGTTCTGGCAATGTTGTGACTGACACTCCTGCTGTCCCGACTGATCTCACTTCTGTACAAACAGGTCTTACACGTCTTTCTGACCAGTTCACTTTCATGGAGGATACTCAACGCCAAATTCTTGCTTCGTTGGCCCTTATCAGTGCCTCCACCTCTCCTGCTCCATGATGGTTTCAGTTCCCTTTTTATTTGCTTTTGATAATTGTAAAAGAACACTGCTGTGTCTTTCTTTTGGTTTAGTTTCCTTTTTTTTTTTTTTGGCATTCTCTTAGATAATGAGGGGGAGAGAGAGTAACTCTATTTTTTGCTGTTTCTTATTGGTTTTTGTTAACTATTTTATCTTGTGCTTTGGTTATCTTTCGCAGGGGGAGTCATTTTTTGACTCTTGGGATTTTAAGCACTTACTTGTGTTTTGCAGGGATTTTTTAAAAATAGATATTCTTTGTCTATAAAATTGCCAAAGGGGGAGATTGTAAATCCTATAATTGGCATATTTTATAGAAATATCTTTTTTTAAAAGATAAATTGGTTGTTTCTCTTTATTGTAATTTTTGGAAATTCACTTTCCCTTTTTGTGAATTTCAGATTATATTAGCTTCCTTATTTAGCTTTATATTGTCCCAATTTGTTTATAAAGGGAAGTTATATCTTCCAAATATTCAGTACTTACCCAAAGTCATTTCTGGAATATTTGTTTATATATTTTCGTGCAGCTCAAGAATTGAAAAACAGGAAACTGAATCCTTAATGTCATTAATTGTTGTTTCCTTTTTTAGTTTGTTTTTTATCCGACACAGGTCTGAGCTGTCCCCACCAAAATCGTATCTGTCGGATCAGCATCTTCTAAAAAAGGCAAATCTTCATCAATCAAGAATATCTTCAATGATTCTTGCCTTTATTAGGAGATTCTTTCTCAACCTTTATGAGCACGAAAAATGACTCTATAAATAGGGCTCTAAAGGCAGTGAGAAAAGTGAACTCTGAGATGCATAATTTGTGAGCATAATTGTAATATTTGTGAGAGTTCCTCTTTGTATCCAAGATCATAAATATTCACGTGATCTTGTAGAAATATGAGTGTTTAGTTTTTGGTGGTGAGTTTATACCACGTTCATGAGTAAATACACATTGTAATTTGAACACAACGTTTATAGTCTTCGGGAGAAGATTTTTACAATCCCTGTGTCGGGAGGATGCAAGCACTCGCTGACCAGTGAAGGGAGTTCAAGTGGTTGAGTGTTTCAATCAAGATCATATTAGTGAAGAGAAGTACAACAAAGTTGCGGCAAATTCCAAGAGGGAGTCTTGTTTTGTTTAAGTCAATATTTTGTACTTGTGATTCTTTATTAATTGGTTTTATTCTTTGGGTATGGCCCCAAGAAGTAGGTTATCCGAAAGGATTTCTGAACCTTGTAAAAATTTGTTGTGTTCTTTATTGTTTTGCACTGTCTTTTTATTGTGTTCAGTTTCTGTTGTGACAAGTTCGGATTCTGTCCCGACAGAACTGGAATCTGTGTAAACAGTTAATTACCATTCCATACTTTAATTAATTCAAATGGTTTAATTAATTTGGTAATTACTAAAAACAGAATTTCAACATGGCTACATGACATATATATAAATTACAATAATATTTAAAAAGAAATTAATAATAGAATAAAATAATAATAGAAAAAGTCATAGTGTAGAGTAGAATACATGCATCAACTATTTTTAGTTTATAATATAACTCGCAATGTCCTTTGATGAATTTGATGAAGAAAAAGAGCTCCAATCACTTGGTAAAAAATAAACTATCACACAAATTTATAAGATAAAAAAATAATATGTATGACTTTATTATTTTTAAATAAATATGATTTAATTATTTAAATTATCATAAAATATCTTTAAAATATTATTTTTTATTAATTAATTTTTGTTTAAGTTTATGTTTGTTCTAGTTTTTGAATTTGGCAGTGATAACAAGAAATTATTTATTATACATAGATTTTAAATTTAATTTTGCTGCTAGTTTTTTTTTAAAAAAAAGTTTTTTTTCTAATTGATAGTAGATTATATTATGTTATATGTTTAATATGATATTATTCTAATACGTGAAGTTTAAGTTTAAATTTAATTAAATTTTATTTAAGTTGTAAAACGTATGATTTTATTATTTTTAAATAATTGTCATTGTAAAATATCTCAAAAATATCTTATTTTAATTTGTTTAATTATTTATTTATTTAATTAATTTGATTTAAGTTTAAATCATGTTTACAATCTGCCGTTAAATATAAGAATATTTTGTTATATATAAGAATATTCCGTTAAAAAAAATAAAAAATCATTAAAACTATGAATTTTCGTAATCTACACACTAATTATATAGTAGAGATATATAAAAGTTACAAGAAAAATGATTTAAATTAGAAATATCTAAAGATATTAAATTACAAATAAACTTAGAATAATATCTTAAAATATTTTATATTATTTAATCTTGATCATTCTCATATTGATTGTTGTTGAACTCATTTAATCAACGGTGGATATTTTTACCCTAGCTCTCATACTCATATTGACTTTGATTCATGGGTCACGACCTTCAATATAATTAGTGAAATAAAATACGTGGAAATGAAATCAACTGTATTTAGAATTTTCAGTGGGATAAGCATTAGCTTTATAGGAAGAAAGATTGATATGTTTTGATTTTGGAATAGACTTGGAGAAACAAAGACGGTGTTTAACTCCTTAATTTAAAATCAGTTTCTATTTTTTGAAAATAAATAGAGATATTTGACATTGTTTTCAGAAAATAATTTTTGAAAACAAAATTATAAAAAAATAGAAAATTTTGAGAATGTTTTGTTTGTCATTATTTTCTATTTTTTGTTTTCAAAGTTGTGTTCTTAGAATTCAGAACAGAAAATAATTTTTGTAGTTTTCAAAAAATAAGAGGAGTTTAGTTAATGTTTTCTAAAAACCATTTTTTAGTTTTATTTTTTTTAAATCTTAAATAAAAAATTAACAAATATATTTATAAATAGAAAAATCTTTTAAAAGTTTGTAATAAATAATGAGGTAAAATAGTTTGAAAGAAAAAAAATGAAAAACAAGGAGTGAGAAAGTAAGGAGAGAAAATTTGAAGAAATAGAAATAGAGAAGAGAAATTGATCCAAAAAAAAATGAGAGAGAAAGTGAGGAGAAAGAAAGTGAAGAGAGAGAAGTGAGTAGAGAAAAAGTGATGACAGAGGAAATAGCGAGAGAGAAAAAATGATGAGAGAGAAAATGAGGATATATTAAGTGATGAGAGATAAAGTGATGATCTAGTAAATGATGAAAGAAAAAAAATTATGACATAATAAGTAATGCAAGATAAAATAAAGAGATAGAAAATGATAAAAGAGAAAATGAAAAGATTGAAAGTGAGACGAGAGAAAAGATAAGGAGAGAGAAAGTAATGAGAGAGATGATGGACCCAAAATGGGTACGTTTTAAAAATTTATACTCGCAAGTACACGAATCGTATATAGAATATAGTGTTCATGTAAGCACGAGATCGAACCCAAAGGAGTTGTCTAAAATAAAAATAAAAACTATTTTAAATCAAAATTAATAAATTCTAACCTAGTTCCAAAGATTTATGAGATTTTTGTGACAATAAAATCAAATAAGAGACAATAATAAAGAAATTTAAGACAAAAATAAAAATAAATTAATATTAGAAACCAAGATGGTAAAATAAGATTATTAAGGATTAGAATCAACAAAATATAAGTTCAATAATATTTACAAGTACATTGATTCCCAAGTTTTAGCGATAGTTAAAATAAATCAAACTATCATTTTCCAAATAGATTTATAACTTTAAGCACAAATTACTTCTAAAAATATAGGATTTTTCTTCATTTTTTAAAATTATAATTTCAAAGCATTTAGTGTAAATCAATCTAATGAAATAACAAATAAATCAATGAACATTATTTATAAGGCAAAACATAATATTTTTGTTCTAAGCATTGGATGTGTACAATTTAATGACACATCTTACACAAAGAATATTATGTTTTTGTTCTAAGCATAGATAGGAGGCACAAGTGCCGTCAACTATAAAAATTAAAAAGATAGATAAGAGACACAAGTGTCGTGAACTATAAAACAATAAATAAAAATATATAAGTAATTTATTTTATAGGTGGTAGAACTGTCCCAAATTTATTTTTATCTTTTTTTTTAGTTTTTATATAAATATATATATATTAGTTTTGTATATATAGTTTTTTTTTAAGTGCGAAAATTAAAATAACTAGTAGAATAATTTATTAACCTTGAGATAAATTTCGTTTATTTTCTTCTTGCAACTCCCCGGCAACGGCGCCAAAAACTTGATGGACCCAAAACGGGTATGTTTTAAAAATTTATACTCGCAAGCGCACGAATCGTATATGAAATATAGTGTTCATGTAAGCACGAGATCAAACTCAAAGGAGTTGTCTAAAATTAAAAAGAAAATTATTTTAAATCAAAATTAATAAATTCTAACCTAGCTCTAAAGATTGATGAGAATTTGTAACAATAAAAATAAAATAAGAGATAATAATAAAGATATTAAAGACAATATGTATAACATAAATTAATAATACAAATCAAGATGGTAAAAGAAAGATTATTAAGATAATAGAATCCACAAAATATAAGTTCAATAATATTTATAAGTACATTGATTTCCAAGTTTTAGTAATAGTAGAAATTAATCAAACCATCACTTATTCAAATTAGATATTCTATTTAAGCACAAATTTTTATAAAAATATAGGATTTATCTTCACTTTTAAAATTATAATTTCAAAGCATTTAGTGTAAATCAACCTAATGAAATAACAAATAAATCAATGAACATTATTTATAAGACAAAACATAATATTTTTGTTCTAAGCATGGATGTGTACAATTTAATAACACATCTTACACAAAGAATATTATGTTTTTGCACTAATGAAGAACAAAGTGTAAATATGTGCTAAGAATCCAAAATACATGATATTTAAGATGAAATAAGATATTTGAAGAAGAAAATTCCATAAACTTTGTTGCACAAAATGAGAAATCAACATACAAAATAAATACTATCTAGTTACATATTGTTTCACCACCTTAATAATCTTAAAAAGATTAAAAACTCATAACTAGAATAGAAAATACAAACAAAAAATATAAATATAAATAGGAAAATTTGGAGGAGAAACCTTCAAATTTTTCCACTAAAAACTCATAGGAAAAACGACCAAAAAGAAGAAAAAGATTAAGAAAATTGAGAAGTTTTGAAAGTATAGAACTTGTGGTATGGTAACCTCCCCCTAAAATCAAGCACACCAAATAGTCTTCAAAACTCTCTATTTATAGCCAAAATAAGAATATTAAAATAACCAATTTAAATTAATTAAATTAATAATAATATGAATTATAAGGTGTAATGATGATTTTGGGGTAAAATTTGTGAGAAAGTGTGGATAAAAAAAATGGCATATTTGGACATAAGGGGACAAAGTGACAAGGGGACATTTTTTTTGGGCTCAAGGGGAAAATAAGGTGAAGTTGGATGTGGGTGCTGGGCAGATTTGGGCTTGAACGCAGGCCAGGCGTGGTGTGGCAGGTGGGAGCTTCTGCTGTACGGCTGGGCAAGGAAGCTGCTTCAGATGTCATTTGGGCCGACTGGTGAGGTGGCTTGGGAAGGCAGTGGCTGGATGGAGGAAGTCCCACGGCTGTTGGCAAGCTGGGAAGAGGCAGGGAGGTGATAGGCCGCTGGGCTTTGAGTGGGCCGTGAGGTGGCTGACGGGCAGGGCCTGACGCAGGGCCAGGGGGGCTGGTGGTGCTTTTGGCCTTTAATTTTTTAGTATTGCCATTTTTTTTCTCCTTTCTTCAACTTTGATCATTTTCTTTTCTCTTCTTTTCAAAGTATCAAAATGCACATTGTTTCCTACAAAATAATCATAAACTAAATTAAAATTAATTATTTTTTCTAATTAATTAAAATTTAATTTACACTAAAAAAATGCATGTTTTTACTTCTAACTTAACAATATTATTTTTAAATAATTAAACTATAACATTTTTCAATAATATAACTATAAAAACACACAAAAATATATAAAATTAAAATAAACCTAATTGTTGACCCAGATTTTGGCCAACTGACATGGAGTCAAAATACGCTTGACGTGGATGAATACGTTGAAAAGAATGTGATGACGAAAATAATAAGAACACAAGATTTTATAGTGGTTCGGCCCCAGGATCTGGTAATAACCTACGTCCACTTGAATTGTTATTGAAATAAGATTCAAAGGGGTGATCAAAGAATTGGGGTTCAATGAGTTTCACTATCCTCTGAAGAAGAAAATACAATTATTCTCGTGTAATCTCTCTCTAATCTCAAATGATCTTTTTTGCTCAAAAGAAAAGGATTCCCTTTCCCTGAGCCATCTTCCTCTATTTATAAGCTCAGGGAAGATTTACATTGATTTGTTACAGATATTCTTTCCTAAATGATCGGATACTCAGGAAATCATGGGAGATAATTTCGGATTCCATCATAACTGCCTAAGATTTCCTCCGCATATAATGTGCGTACGACCAGGCTGGTCATATGAAAAAACCGATCGCATGATACTGGATGTCTTCCTGGTCGATAGTCGAACACAGATTCTTCCAGGTGTCAGCCACGTGTAATTAATGTCTGCCATGTCACTCACTTCTAATTTTAGGGATAACATTTGCCCCATAAGTTTGTTTAGTGCGACCAGCAATAAAGAAATTTAAAGGAACAATCGTTCACATCCCCATGATGTCTGTCAGAATCCCCGTGCATTTTCGAAAAGCTATGACATAATTATGTCTAATCAAGCCTTTTCAGTTTCCAAAAAGGAAATTTGACGGCTTATACACTTTCCCACGTTTCGAAAGTGGGAAGTGATGATTACTGCCTTTTGGCCATCCCTTCGTTCCCTATAAGTAGGCTTTTCTTCCCCTTTAAGAAATTTTTATTCACCATCTTTGCCAATATTTTCAAGAACTTGCACCAGAGTTCAAAGCTTCGAAAACCAGTCTGACGTCTAGCCGAAGGTCTTCCGGTTCGAGTTTTCATCTTCTTCCGAATCTCCATCTTCGCCCAGGTAAGAACTCCATTCTTTAAGCTCTCTATTACGCCATGCATGCCGTTTTTATGCTCTGCGACTTCTGTGTTCTTGAGTAGGGTTTTAAGGGTTTTTTGGTATAAACCACCTATTGCTTGGTAAAAGTGCGTTTTTATGCTTTGTATAGGTTAAGACTATAGTTTGATAGTTAGGATCTCTGGTTTGGGACATTAGGTTGACGAAAGATTCAACCTTTAAGCAAGGTGAAAAAATCGAAATTTTTTCCCGCCCCTCAGGAGTCGAAAAAGTTCTCTTCTCAGAAAACAGTTTACTTTCCTTTTTTTTTTTATCCGTCTTTCAAACTACCCACGTTGAAGTTAGAGTAGGATTAGGATGCTGCTGGTTATTTAGGCACGAGCAACGTTATCCCAATCTTCCACACTACTTCGCAGATTGTGTCTTATCTCCTCCATTGTCTGTTTGCAGTTCATATGCAAGACCCTTGTGGGGGAGAAAGACCTATTGAAGACGAACTCTTGGCCCAACTGCTCGAAGGCGAAGAGAATCCATACACACTGATTCCAGAAATCCCCTTTTCACGTCCTAACCCAAATCCTCCACCAATTCCCAATCAAAAAATGGCCAGAACAAAAACCAAAGCTAGAAAAGACGCAACCTTAACTCTCCAAGTCAGCCTTCTGCTGATGCCCCCTCGACCAGTGGTCGAGGTGAATTCCCCCCTGAAACCGAAGTTCAGAGGCATGCCGACCAGCCGGCTGTCGAGTGGCACGTCGTTTCCCCAAGTTCGGTGACACTTCGCATGATCACCAACTATTTAAACAAATACAATCTAACGGGGGTGACCCTGGTCAGACCTTCCATCGACCAGCGAGCCAACCTGCCAGTGGGGGCTTATAGCGCCTGGTCGGGTACCATATCGAGGCGGGTGCCACCCTGCCTCTTCATTCGTTCTTTCAAGGGGTGGCAAACTACTTTGGGGTGGCCCTTTTTCAAATCACCCCAAATAGGTATAGGATGCTGACCGCGCTCTACAAGCTCAAGAAATGGCCAGCTCCTTCCCCTCATGAGGTCAATTTTCTGTTCGACCTCAAGTCCAACCCCAACCAGGATGGTACGGGGTTCTTTCATTTCTGCCACCAGGAGACCGGACGCACCTTTCTGTCCGACACCACCCACATCTCCAACGTGGGGAAGTATCATTAAGAGTACTTCCTTACGCCCGACATTGCCGCGGATAATCTGGCCTTCACTCGAGGAGGTAAAGAAAATAATAATCGTTGAACCAGTAGTTTTTGTACTTTGATCCTTTCTTGTCATAATACTTCACTGTTCCATTGTGTTCCAGGTCCATGGTTACGTCCGACCCCCACTCCAGGAATGGAGTCGAGGGCAGCACTCTTAGCTAGTATGTCAAATGCTGCTAAGAGTGTAAAGAACTTAATTAACGAGGCTAACCTTAGGTTGGCTGGCCTTTGGGGCTCCCAACCTGCGACTAACGAACCCGCGGCGGGTGGTGTCCATGCTGATGTGGAACCTGAGTAGGGACTCGAGCAGCAACCTCAGTCATCCCCTCCTCGGAGGAGGCCAACTGGGGTTATAATCAGGGAACCTGCTGTTCCCCACCGAGCAGCGGAATCATCGGTCCCCAAGGGCAAGGGGAAACAGAAGGCTGCTAAGCCTAACGAACCATCTGACGACTCGTCGGATGTAAACGGTACATCATTCTCGTTTTTGAATAATCTGCCAATTCCTTCTCATCTATTTGATGGGGATGGCAACTTTAGGAACGCCCCTTCTTTAAATTCAGATTTCTTCCAGGAACTAGGTAGTTCAGTAGATAATGTTACAACCAGTAGGTGTAGCTCGGGTACCTTACTTTTGTAATCCTTCTACTCTAATCTCTGTTTTCCCGCGACCCTTTTATCTCATCGTTTGAATTGTTTCTCTTTGTGCAGGTATGGATTCTGGGGACTTCTTTGACCATTACCAAGCTGCCGCTGACTCTTCTGTCCTGAAGAAGGACAGTAAAAGGGCTCAAGGGGAAAGTAGCAAGACCCCTTCGAAGAAGGCCCGGACAGAAGATGCTCCCATCGACGCCCCTTCCAAGGAGGACTTACCACATCCACCTGCCCCCGAGCAGACGACCCCCGCGCCCGTCAATCCTCAGCCTTCCTCAAAGGCCGCAGACAAAGAGACTTTGGACCACTTGTCCGAAGGCTCCCTGTCCAGCCACATAGTTGGCATGGCCAGGGAGAGAATATATCGGCTCTCGAAGCATAGACGCAGCCAGACTGCCATCAATGACACTGCTACTATGGACGTCGACCAAATCATCAACAAAGGGTTGAATGAGATAGCCAGTGTAAGTCATCTTTTGCTACTTCATGGTTTATATTATACTTCTTTCCCTAACCTTCTCATTTTTTCTTCAGGGGCTGCTGTCTTTGACCGCTAGCTCGCGCCGTGCTGGGGCGCTGGTCTCCCGAGAAAAGAACTGCGACTCCAGGCTGGCCCAGGCCAAGCAAGCGCTTGAGGCTGATAACACTAAGCTGCTCGAGGATAACAATAAGCTGCTTGTGGAGAACAAGGAGCTGTCCAAGCTGAACGAGCAACTGTGCGAGGACCAAGCCACTCTCACCCAGGAGCTTCAGGAGTCCCAAGAGGCATTGAAGAAGGCCAACGAGGAGCGTAAGACATGGAGGGAGAGTGTTGTACTCGTCACCCAAGAATGTAAGCAGGCCAAACTTGACCTGACTGGCAGCAGGGAGGAGACAAAGAGGCTCGAGGGACGGGTGCAGGAACTTGAGGGGCGCGTTCAGGAGCTTGAAGGGCGCATTCAGGAGCTCGAGGAGGACGGGGCCAGAAATCTGAAGAAGTACAAGGAAGCCACCTTCCTCAGTTTCTACGATTTCTGGAAACACAACCGGGGGGCCAAAATTAACTACCTCTCTGAGAAGTTGCAAAGGACGCTGATGGCGCAGTGCACTGCTCGGTTGGAGGCAGAGGAGAGAGCTAAGGCCAAGACCCCTGCTGCTGATCCTCCGGCTGATAAGAGCGCTCCTAATCCAGGAGACCCTCCTGCTCCCCATTAATTCTCCTTTTTATCTCACAGTTTTTATGGCCCACGGGCCTGCTTGTAAAGACAATTTATTTTTTATTGCTGCGAGGGCAGCTTTTTACTTACACTTGAACGATTACATCCGAGCAGTACTGCTCGCGGTGTAAAAGGTTTTTCCTTTTAATTACATATTTACATCCGAGCACTAATGCTCGCGGTGTAAACGATTGCCTTACTGATATTATAATGTTTCTTTTATTATAATACCTGTTCGCATGACCGAACTTAGCATAGTACTTTGGTTTGATTTTACAAAACATAAATTTTGAAAAATTCTCTAAGTACCGTAGCATGCTTTCAATCATTTTGTTCATGTGTTTACATACCTTATGGTACGCTTTGCTATCGATGTACCTTATATGCCCCCCAAGTGATCGAGGAGCTTTAGGTCCTTGGTCACTTGCCCTGACCACGACCTGTTCGAACAATACTGCTCGTTATAGAATTCAAGACTTGTAATACAACAAAACAACACACATAATGAACAAATACTTGTAAAAATAAATTTACAAAGGTTGGCAAGAATGACTGGCTGCGCACAGTCCCTTATAATCTCGTATTAAACTGGACTAAACATGTCAGTACGAGGGATCTTAAAAAAGATCTTACACTTATAAGCGATTAACCATACAACGTGGCTAACCCTTTTTCGAAACTTGTAAAAAGTAAGAATTAATACAAGCCAGTCCTTTAAGAAGGACTGTTCATTGGTAGTACTTGCGCAGGTGTTCTCCATTCCAGTAGCGTGGAACGAGATCTCCATTTAAGCGTGCAAGTTTATAGGTGCCCGGGTGAAGCACTTCTTCGATCTGGTACGGTCCTTCCCAGTTTGCTCCGAGTACTCCAGCAGTGGGGTCGCGGGTATTCAAGAAAACTCGTCGTAGCACTAGATCTCCGACGTTGAATTTTCTTTCTTTTACTTTTGAATTAAAGTACCGGGCGACTTTTTGCTGGTACGCAGCTACTCGGAGTTGGGCTTTTTCTTCTATTGAGTCTAGGGACTCCATCATCAATTGGCTGTTCTGATCCTAGTCGTATGTAATTCGTCGATGCGAGGGCGAATCTAACTCGACTGGCAACATGGCTTTATATCTGTATGTTAAGGAAAACGGAGTATGACCTGTCGCTGTTCGGTGAGAAGTTCTATACGACCATAGGACTTCAGGTAGCTGTTCTGGCCATGCTCCTTTAGCGTCTTCAAGTCTTTTCTTCAGGGTGTCCTTAAGCGTTTTATTCACTGCTTTGACCTGCCCGTTCACTTGTGGATGAGCAACTGAAGAAAAGCTTTTGATAATCTCGTGTCTTTCGCAGAAGTCGGTGAACAGATCACTGTCAAATTGGGTGTCGTTGTCTGAGATGATTTTTCGAGGCAAACCATATCGGCAAACAATGTTCTTGATGACAAAGTCAAGAAATTTCTTGGTCGTTATGGTAGCGAGTGGTTCAGCTTCGGCCCATTTGGTGAAGTAGTCAACTGCTACAACTGCATACTTCACTCCACCTTTCCCCGTTGGCAAGGATCCAATCAAGTCTATTCCCCATACTGCAAAATGCCAAGGACTTTGCATCTGTTTTAATTCATTTGGAGCTGCTTGTGGGATTTTGGAAAATCTTTGACACTTATCGCACTTCCGCACGTACTCCGCAGAGTCTTCGTTCATAGTCTGGCAGAAATAACCCTGCCTCAGGATCTTTTTCACCAAACTTTTCCCCCCAGCATGATCTCCGCAAAAGCCTTCATGTACTTCCTTCATCAGTTCCTTAGCTTTCTCGGGCATAATACATCTGAGCAGTGGCATGGAATATCCCCTTTGGTATAAAACACCATCGACCAGTATATATCTCGCGGCCTGCCTTTGAAGAGTTCTGGCTTTGTTCCTATCTGTCGGTAGTGTACCGCTGATCAGATACCCCAAGTATGGCGCCATCCATGTATCTTCACTCCGGATTTCCATGCTAGTCACATATGTTCGTATGCTCGGCTCGCTCAATCTTTCTACTGGCACAATGTTCAAAGTGTCAGCATCTTTCGCACTTGCGAGTTTGGCTAAGGCATCTGCATTTGAATTCTGGTCTCGAGGTATCTGCTGGAGGGTATACTTCTGGAACTATGCCAATAGATCTCTAGTTTTATTTAGGTAGGCTCCCATTTTGAGACCCCGTGCTTGATATTCCCCTAGAACTTGATTGACCACCAGCTATGAATCGTTGTAAATATCGAGCACTTTTATATCCATGTCTTTTGCCAATCGTAATCCAGCGAGGAGGGCATCGTATTCTGCTTCATTGTTCGAGGCTACGAAGTCAAACCTAATGGCGCAGTGAAATCGATGCCCTTCTGGCGTTATCAATATCACTCCTGCTCCCGCGTGAGATTCGTTTGACGACCCATCCGTAAACAACTTCCATGAGGGAGCTTGATCATGAGGCTCAAGCGCATTAGATTTTTCGCATTGCTCGTCGTCTGGGAGTTTGGTAAACTCTTCAATGAGATCGGCCAAGACTTGTCCCTTTATTGTTGCTCGCGGTGAATACGTAATATCGAACTGCCCTAGTTCGACTGCCCATTTTAATAGACGCCCAGCCGCCTCTGGTTTCTGGAGGACTTGCCGAAGGGGCTGGTCGGTTAAAATTGTGATAGGATGGGCTTGGAAGTAAGGACGTAGCTTCCTGGAGGCCAGGATTAAATAGTATGCTAACCTCTCGATGGAAGGATACCTCAGTTCTGCTCCGATTAGCCTTTTGCTTACATAGTAAACTGCCTTTTGCACGCCTTCTTCTTCTCGTACTAGGACCGCACTAGCAGCAATTTCAGTGATTGCCAGGTAAATGAACAAAGTTTCTCCTTCGATAGGTTTCGATAAAATAGGAGGCTGTGCCATATGGGCTTTCAAGGCCTGAAAAGCTTGCTCGTAGTCTCCTGTCCATTCAAATTTCTTGTTGCCCCTAAGTAGATTGAAGAAAGGGACACACTTGTCCGTTGATTTGGAAATAAATCTACTTAGGGCCGCAATTCTCCCAGTCAAACTTAGTACATCCTTGATATTTTCTGGCGATTTCATATCGATCAGGGCTTTTATCTTGTCGGGGTTGGCCTCAATTCCTCTTGAATTAACAATAAACCCCAAAAGCTTCCCTGATCCAACTCCAAAGGAACATTTGAGAGGATTTAGTTTCATCTGGTACTTGTTCAATACATTGAAACACTCTTGCAAATCCTTCACATGTCCTTCTACCTTTTTCGACTTTACCAGCATATCGTCCACGTATACCTCCATGTTTACGCCGATCAACTCTTTAAACATGTGGTTAACTAGTCGCTAGTAAGTCGCACCTGCGTTTTTCAGTCCGAAGGGCATTACTTTATAACAGTATAATCCCGTATCGGTCTGAAAGCTAGTGTGATCCTCGTCAGGGGGATGCATGCTGATCTGATTGTAGCCCGAATATGCATCCATGAAAGAGAGGATCTCGTGTCCTGCAGTAGCATCGACCAACTGGTCGATCCTTGGGAGTGGGAAACAATCCTTCGGGCAGGCTTTATTGAGGTCTGTAAAATCCACACAGGTTTGCCACTTGTCGTTAGGCTTGGGAACCAGTACTGGATTGGAGACCCACGATGGATAAAACGCCACCCTGATGAACCCATTCTCCTTTAATCTCTCAACTTCTTCTTTTAAGGCTCTCAACCGATCCTTATCGAGAAGCCTTCTTTTCTGTTGCATGGGCGGAAAACTCTTGTCTATATTCAGGACATGGCTTATGACTACAGGATCTATCCCAGCCATGTCTTTGTGCGACCAGGCAAAAACTTCCTGGTTCTTCCGCAAAAATTCCACCAGTGAATGTTTCGTAGTGGGTTCTAAGTTTTTCCCGACCTTCACGACTCTGGTCGGGTCCTTCTCGTCAAGTTGGACCTCTTCCAGGTCCTCGACGGGTCCAACATTTTCCTCAAAATCCCCAAAGCGAGGATCCAAATCTCTATCCTCACTTTGGGCAACACCCTATTTGGTGACTCCTTCACCGGATTGAACTTGTGTATCAATTGCCATCTGCAACCTCTCAGAGGGAGTGCTTTTTGACGTTCCCTTCTTCGCCTTCGTGATTGAGGCGTTGTAGCATTCCCTGGCTTCCCTCTAGTTTCCTAACACGCGTCCTACCCCTGCGTCCGTCGGGAATTTCATGGCTAGGTGCCATAAGGAGGTGACGGCCCGTAGGTCTACCAGTATGGGTCTTCCAATGACGACATTGTACGCCGAGGGACAATCAACCACTATGAAAGTAGCGAGTAATGTCCTGGTAGCAGGCGCAGTACCTGCTGTCACTGGAAGTCTGATTGACCCTGCGGGGGCGAGTCCCTCGCCAGAGAAGCCATATATTGTTTGGTTGCAAGGCTCCAAGTCCTTAACGGACAACTTCATGCGTTCCAGAGAAGACTTGTACAGAATGTTCACTGAACCACCTGTATCGATTAGCACTCTCTTCACCATCATATTGGCCATTTGGATGTCCACGACCAGCGGATCGGAGTGTGGGAACCGAACATGCTGGGCATCGCTATCAGTGTAACGCCCTGGATAACCAAGACCATTACACTGTGTGTTTATAAAGTGCCAAACTTGCTAGTCAAGTCATTTAATTAAAATCGTGTTGCATAAACTACAAAGGAACTAGGGTTAAAAGCGTTTTGGTCTCAAAAGCCACATTTTTCATTAAGAAACATTATCTGATTACACGGGATCCCAAAAATACAAGTTTTAAGACCGTTTATAGAAGTTGTAGGACTCAGATACAATAGCCAGCCATACTAAGGCAAAACAAGTAGTTAGGTAGTCCCTGTCCTGGTCCACTCCTCAATCGTGGTGATCGAACAGCTGGCTATGTACATTCCACCTTGGAGCTCTCCACCTCAGGCTTGGTCCAGCTTGCCCTTGCCTTTACCTGCACCACGTAGCACCCGTGAGCCAAGGCCCAGCAAGAAAACACAGTATCAATAGAGCATAAGCAATTATCAGACAAGTCAATATCTCACGTTGCATCACATAGCCTCAGTCAAATAACCATTCAATATAGTCAAGTATTCCACATACTAGGCATATCAACTCCTAACATGTACAGTTTATAGACGATAACCAGGGCTAGCGCTCACAGGCTGCTCCCTCCGTTATCCCAGTGTTCATGGCTCCCAGTAGCCAAATCGCGCTCTGTGCGCTAATAGTATGTACGACACCCTTAGACCGCTTTTACATGTCCCATGGCGTAATACCAACATTGACACGATACAATTCTCGGGAGCACTTAGTCCCATCACAAACATATAACCGGGTGCAGTTTTCTTACCTTTAGCTTTCAGATGAATTAGTTACGGGCGATACTCCTTGAGCGCGATCCAATCCTCAAGCCCTAGCTTAACACCTAGTCACAGCCATGATAAAGAATACCATTAACAATCTTCAATGAGTTCCCAAGTCAAGTTCTAGTACCCGGAACATTGAACTTCACCAAATATGGTAAAAGACTCAACCCCAAGCACCTTAGGTTAAATTCCCAAGCCTAAAATCCCAAAATCCCTTAAGCGCCGCGGCATAGGCCACCCATGTCGCGGCATGGCCCCCAAACAGAACCTCCAAAGGCTCAAAAACAGGTAAGGGCCGCGGCATTTCTTGGGCCATGCCGCGGCCCGCCCTTCTTCTTCAGCATGCAACATCTTCGAAGGGCCGCGACTCACCAAGAACCATGCCGCGGCCCGACCCTTCGAACCCAGAAAAAACCACCATTTTCAAACTCTAAACCTCACCTTAAACCATCCCAAAGCTCCCAACTCAAACCAATTAATAATAACAACATTAGAATGATTTAGACAACACATTCCAACCAAAAATCCAGCCTAAGACTCACCAAAACCCCAATTCCAACTTCTGAAATTTCAACCCATAGAACTCAAAACCAGCCATGAAAACTCTCAAATTCAACCATCAAACTGTAAATTAAACCTTACCTCAGCTGTAGAATCGATTCTCCAAGAGTCCCCTGACCTATCTTCAAAGTTTCAAGCCTCAATCCCACCTTAAATTCCAAAACCACAGATATTTAAAACTCAGCCATTTTCTTTAAATTCCTAACCTTAGAAACGAAAAATCAGAACTTACCTTAGCTCTATCTCAGACCTTGATCAGTTCCTGAGCTAACCCTCCAGATTATTCCCTTCAATTCCCCAAGACACAGCTTAAATCCAGTAATTCCCTCTCAAGTTTCAGTAGTTTTCCTTTGCTAAGAGAGAGAAGGAAGAGAAATAAAGATAGGGTCGGTTTACACTTTTCTATCTAGTATTTTTCCTAAGTCTTCCAAGTATACCCTTAGATTATTAGACTAATCCCAAAGCTCGGGGTGCCGGAAACGTCCCCGAGGCCAAAACGGTAAAATCCCCCAATAATCCCGCCTAGACATCCTAACCTCAGATATATCTCCAATTATTTATTTTTATCACCCGATAGTCTAAATCACTACCCGGTACCTAAAATACCCCTGACTTGTCCAAAGTCAATTATAATGCCCCGTTGTGACTTTTCCTGCTATCTAGCCCTAGGATCGCCTCGAGTCGCCGGCTGCTGAATTATCCACATAATAATGTGGTTCTCACATATATCTCAAGCATATATATCATATCATCATATAATATCACTAATTATCATAAACACACTATTAATCATACATTTACGCATTTAAATCAATAACATTCATTCTAATCCCAGTTATGCCCTCCCGGCACACCAATCAAGGCCCTTAAGCCTTAATAGCTAATTTGGGTCGTTACAATCAGAGAAGGTTATCTCACCCTCTTCTGATTGAGCCTTTTTCGGCGCGCTGTCCTCCACAGCCATCATCTCGATGTCCTGGTCGTGGCACAGGGTCCGAGCATATCGTTCCCTGGCCTTTCCGCTGTTTCCCGCGAGGTGCGGGCCTCCGCAGATGGTTAATAGGGTGCCGACTACGGGATCAGGCTGTAGAGGTGGCGAGCGTTGGCGTGTGGGCGCTTGCTCGTTGCCACCTGGAGCTTCTCGTTGGGAATTTCCCGAGGCCCGTACATATCTTCTCAAGTGTCCTTGTCTGATAAGGAACTCGATCTCATCCTTCAATTGGTTGCATTCATTGGTGTCATGTCCGTATTCGTTGTGATAATGACAGAACTTGGTATTGTCTCTCCTCGAAATATCCTTTCGAATGGGGGCAGGCTTCTTGTAAGGCACACTGGAACTCGTGGCCTGATATACCTCTCCCCGAGACTCAATAAGGGCAGTATAGTTAGTGAACCGAGGTTCATAACGATTACCCTTGGTCCTTTTGTTCTCAGAGGTAGAAGGCTCGTTGTGTGGCCGTATTCCACCATTCTTGTCGTTGTCGTTGGGCTTGGACCCATTGGTGGCTTTGGCGGGCTCGGCTGTCTCCTTATCTTTGCCTGGGGGCTTTCCTTTATTGGCGATGGCGTCTTCGAGCTTGATGTAGCGATCAACTCGATCTAAGAATTCCTAGGTAGTTCTAACCCCATGCTTTCTGAGGCTTTCCCAGAGAGGGGTACGGTGCTTAACTCCTGCCGTTATGGCCATCATTTTGCCTTCATCACCCACTGTTTTTGCTCCGGCAGCTGCTCGCATAAAACGCTGAACATAGTCTTTCAGCGATTCTCCATTTTGCTGGCGTATCTCGACCAGCTGATTTGCCTCGGTAGGGTGCACGCAACCCGCATAGAACTGCCCGTAAAAATCTTTCACGAACATTTCCCAGGAAATTATACTTGCAGGAGGGAATTTAAAAAATCACTCATGTGCAGCGTCAGAAAGTGTTGCAGGGAAGATCCTACACCGAGTGTCTTCGGACACTTTCTGAATATCCATTTGTATCTCAAACTTGTTGACATGAGATACCGGGTCACCATACCCGTCAAAGTTTGGAAGCGTAGGCATCTTAAACTTGCTAGGATTTTTCGCCATGGTTATCCTCTAGATGAAAGGAGTACCTTTTCTCCTATCATGGTCGATATAAGATGTTCTTCCCCCGACCAGCTGCTGCACTGCCTGGTTGAGGGCATCTATCTGGGCCTGCACGGCGCTAGGAATTGCCGGGGCCTCTGCTGTTGGGGGGACGTACTCGATGTGCCACTCGTGGCGATCATTGAGTACATCTCTCAAGTCCTCATCTCTCCTCCGCTGCTCGCTAGCTCCGAGCCAGTTGAAGACGTTATTTTGTCTGGGCTGCCCCCCAGCGTCCCGTCTGTCGGGCTGGTCATCCTGAGGTAGCTGGCTCCTGCCTCCACCTCTTTCTTCATTTCTCCGACCGACATTCCCTCTGCCTGAGTCGGCCTCATTATAACCATGGTCATCTCTGAATCTTGATTGGCTATGGTAGGATCGATTGCCCTCTCGGGCTGGAACCTCCCGAGCGTTAGAGGGTGGTCTGCGTTGGTCGTTAGGTCCCCGTGCATTATCATGCCGTGGGGGGCCTCGGACCGCAGAGCCTAACTCTGAGTTCCTCCTGTTACCAGGAGGATGTTGTCCTCTGTTCGAAAGGTTTGGCTCATCGCCCCTATGGCGTCTAGGACTACGAGGTTGCTGCCCGGTCCTATTCTGCCTCTGCTGCGGGGGATTTCCGCGACCAGCCTGCGAGATAGGCTGTGCTTCAGTATCCCTTGGTGGGAGATCTTCCTGAGGCACAGTCGGCTGCTCGGGCCTTTGTGGGCTCGATGGTTGGATAGGCGGGCTAGGATTGGGACCCCTCTAGGGTGGCCCATCCGTGGGTTGATCAGGCTGCGAGGCAGGTGCAGCCTGATTCCTAGCCAATTGTAGGGCTGCTTCGAGGGCTGACATGGCCTCCCTCTGACGGCGATCCATCTCCGCCTGCCTTTCACTCAGCTCCAGGCGCTACCACTCAATTTCCTGTTGCTGCCGCGCCATGATTTCGGCGGCACTTTCCTTGTTGGCCCTGAGATTGGCCAGCTCCTCATGCAGTGCCCCTAGGGTACTCTTCAGCGTCGCGTCGTCCATTTCTTCCTCATCAAATTCCAAATGTGGCTCATCTTCAGCCACGTTTGGAGGAGGCGGGTTAGATGGTGCAGCGCCGGCTGCCTGTCCAGTTTTCCTGGTAGTTTTGCCATTGGTTTTCTCAACGATGCTATATCAAGCTCTCAATGAAAGCACCAGAATGTTGACCCAGATTTTGGCCAACTGACGTGGATGAATACGTTGAAAATAATGTGATGACGAAAATAATAAGAACACAAGATTTTATAGTGGTTCGACCCCAGGATCTGGTAATAACCTACGTCCACTTGAATTGTTATTGAAATAATATTCAAAGGGGTGATCAAAGAACTGGGGTTCAATGAGTTTTACTATCCCCTGAAGAAGAAAATACAATTATTCTCGTGTAATCTCTCTCTAATCTCAAATGATCTTTTTTGCTCAAAAGAAAAGGATTCCCTTTCCCTGAGCCCTCTTCCTCTATTTATAAGCTCAGGGAAGATTTACATTGATTTGTTACAGATATTCTTTCCTAAATAATTGGATACTCAGGAAATCATGGGAGATAATTTCGGATTCCATCATAACTGCCTAAGATTTCCTCCGCGTATAATGTGCGTACGACCAGGCTGGTCGTATGAAAAAACCGATCGCATGATACTAGATGTCTTCCTGGTCGATAGTCGAACACAGATTCTGCCAGGTGTCAGCCACGTGTAATTAATGTCTGCCATGTCACTCACTTCTGATTCTGATTTTAGGGATAACACTAATAAATTCAAAATTACTTAAAAACTTAATAAATCAATTAAAAACTCAATGATTAAGCAACAATTAGCACATAAAAAGTGGCAAAATAACTCTATTTTGTAGAGTTATCAAGAGAAAATAAGGAGATAGAAAGTGATGTGAGAGAAAGTGAAGAGAGAGAAACTAATGAGAGAGAAAATGATGTGACAATAAATGATGTTAGATAATAATAATTTAAAAAGTGATGTGAGAAAGAAAAAAAGATAGACAAACAAAATTTGAGAACAACAGAAAACAACTTTTTGTTGTTCTCAAAATTTTCTGTTTTTTGTAACTTTGTTTTTAAAAATTGTTTTCTAAAAGCAACGCCAAACACCCCCAATTTTTTTTCAAAAAACAGGTTTTAGCTTTTAAAAACAAAAAACAATTTTTTAGTTAAGGAACCAAACACTCTATTTTTTATTGTTCTCAAATTTTATTTTGTGCATATTTTTTTTTCTCACATCACTTTTTTAATTATTATTAGTATCTCACATCATTTATTCTCACATAACTTGTTCTTTCCTCACTTTCTCTCACATTATTTTTTCTTCCATCAGTTTCTCTCTCCTCACTTTCTTTCAAATCAATTTCTATCTCATTAGTTTCTCTCTTTTTACTTTCTCTCACATCAATTTCTCTATCATAGTTTCTCTCACATCAATTTCTCTCTCATCACTTTCTCTCTTGCTATTTTCTCTCTTCCCACTTTCTATCTTCCCATCACTTACCATATCCTCTTTTTTTTCTTTGATCACTTTCTCTCTCCTCGCTTCACTTTCTCTCTCATTTTTTTCTCGCATCAATTTCTCTCTTCTCAATTTCTTTTTCCTCAAATTTTCTTTCATTATTTTCTCACTCTTTATTTTCGTCACTTTTATTTCACAGTACTTTATTTCATTATTTATTACAAACTTTTAAAAGATTTTTTTTATAAATATATTTATTAATTTTTTATTTAAGATTTTATTTCAAAGTAAAAATAAAAGTTAAAACTGTTTTTAGAAAAAAAATTAACCAAATACCTATTTTTAAAAAAAAGATAAATTATTTTCTATTCTCATTTCTAAAAACACAACTTTGAAAACAAAAAATAAAAAACAATATCAAACAGACCCAAAATTGTGTCTCATTTTATTATTTGCTTTTATTTTTGTGTTGAAGACAATTCTCCTACACATCTTTGCATCGTTTACCTCATTTCATGCCTTGTTTCTATAATGGCTCACATCCTCAATAATTCATTAAATATTTACTTTTACTTATAATCCTTTTTAGCTACGAATCTTTTTAGTTATGGTGAATTTGTATATAGAAATATAAAGAGATATTTAATACCCTGATTTTGAGCTTGTGTGACAAAGTGTTGAGGGAGGTTATAAAGATGAAGACAGTTGTTGAAGTGTAGTTGAAGCTAGAAAGGCTTTACATGAACAAAACTCTCTCTACCCGGTTGTATCTCAAGGCAAAGTTTTTCACATTTAAAATGGCGGAAGGTAAGGACCTTAAAGAACACATTGATGACTTTAATAAGTTATGTCATGATCTTTTGAATAAACAGGTGGAATATGAGGAAGAAGACAAAGCTCTAGTATTGCTTCATTCTTTGCCAATAACCTTCAAGGTGTTTGTAGATATTCCCAAGCATGGTCGAGACAATATCACTTGAAGACATGATTGGAGCTTTAAATTCAAAAGAGCTTCAAAGGAGATATGACTTAAAGAAGCAAGTTGGTGAGGGATTAATAGTAAGAGGTAGATCAGATAAAAGGGAATCCAAGGGGAGAAGCAAATCTCGGTCAAAGCCGAAAGGGCCTAGAAAAATTAAGTGTTATCACTGTCATGAGGAAGGGCACATTACAAGGATGCGTCCAAAGCGTAAGAAGGCAGGAAATGGAAAAGAAAAGTAGCAAGCTAATGCCACTGTAGATGATGGCTATGAAAGTGCAGATGTATTTTTGGTAGCCATTGAAAAGTCAGATTAACAATAGATTTTAGACTCGAGCTGCTCATTTCATATGACACCTCACAAAGATTGGTTTGAGTCTTTAAAGGAGTGTAATAGTGGACAAGTTTTGCTTGGAAATAACAAGCAATGCTCAGTAAAAGGTATTGGTTCTGTGAGGATCAAAACTCATGATAGTACAAAAAGAATGTTGACAGAAGTGAGATATATTCCTGAGCTGAAACGAAATCTCATCTCATTAGGCATGCTTAATCACCACAGGTATACTTATAAAGGAGGTGATGGTACTCTTAAAGTTTCAAAGGGCTCTGTGGTGGTTATGAAAGGAGTGAAAAGCAATGGCCTATACATTTTGCAAGCTAGTACAGTCATCTGTGTGGCTGCAATAGTTGTTGAAAATGCAATGACCAAGTCACAGCTATGGCATAAACGACTTGGTCATGTTAGTGAGAGGGGTTTGCAAGAACTTCAGAGGCAAAATTTGTTATGTGGTGACAAATTGGATAAGCTTATATTCTGTGAGCATTGTGTCTTGGGGAAAGCTACTAAAGTAAAATTCAATAGCTCGACTTACACAACTAGAGAGACTCTTAGCTATGTGCACTCTGATTTGTGGGGGCCTTCTAGAAATGAAACTATGGGTGGAGGTAGAGATTTCATCTCCATAATAGATGATTGCTCACGAAAAGTATGGGTTTACATACTTAAATCCAAAGATGAAGCTTTCAGTAAGTTCAAGGCTTGGAAAAAGATGATTGAGGTACAAACAGGCAAGAAAGTGAAGAAGCTTAGAACTGATAATGGTTTAGAGTATTTGAACTCAAGTTTTGATGCTCTTTGTACGGCTGAAGGCATGGTGAGGCACAAGACAATAATGGGTACCCCCACAACAAAATGGTTTGGCAAAACAAATGAATAGAACCCTACTTGAGAGGGTAAGGTGCATGTTGTTGAATGCAAATATGCCAAAATGGTTTTGGGGGGAAGTTGTAAACACAACCGCTTACCTCATAAATAGATGTCCTTCTGCAACCATCAATTTCAAAACCACAGAAGAGATTTGGACAGGTACTTCCCCAACTTATGAAAATCTAAAAAAATCTGACTGTGTAGCTTATGCCCATAAGCGAGATGATAAGTTGGATCCTAAAGCACGCCAGTGTATGTTTGTAGGATATCTTGAGGGAGTTAAGGGATATAAACTCTGGTATCAAGAAGGGAAGATTTCAATGTGTTTCATAAGTCGAGATGTCACATTTAAAGAAGAAGAATTTTATCTGAAACCAACAAGTGAAAGCAGTTTGAGTACTAGTTTGGACTCAAAGGCAGATGACAATGCCTCAAGAGAGACAACTTGAACCTAAAATTGTTGAACAAACAGAAGGAGAACAAGTTGATGATGAAGCTGAAACTTTGGAAGATTATCAGCTCGCCAGAGATCGAGCTAGAAGAGTTAGAGTAGCACCTTCTCGATATGGCTACGCAGACCTAATTTCTTTTACACTTCTAACAACTGAATCTCTTGAAGAAAATGAACCTTGTTCATATGAAGAAGCTATTAGATGCAAAGATTAAGCGAAATGGCAACAAGCCATGGAGGAGGAAATGGATTCATTATTGAAGAACAAGACTTGGCAACTTATTGATAAACCAACTGGACATAAGTTGGTAAGTTGCAAGTGGATTTATAAACTAAAGGATAACAATGATGGAGATGGTAAGCCTAAGCAAAAGGCTAGACTTATGGCTCATGGATTCACTAAACAAGCTGGAATAGATTATAATGAAGTATTTTCACCTGTTGTGAAACACACATCCATTAGACTCTTGTTAGCACTTGTTACACAGTTCAATATGGAACTTGAACAAATGGATGTTAAAACTACATTTCTCCATGGAAATTTGGAAGAGGAGATCTACTCGACACAACCAAAGGGATTTGTAGAGCAAGAAGATAAAGTGTGTTTGCATAAGAAATATCTTTATGGGTTAAAGCAATCACCAAGGCAGTGGTACCTCAAATTTGATGAAGTTATGATGAAAAATAACTACTTGAGAAGTAGTTATGACAATTGTGTATATGTCAAGTGGATTGAGGGGAAAATTGGTGTGTTTTTGCTATTATATGTAGATGACATGTTGATAGCATCTACTAGCATGAAGGAGATCCGAAATTTGAAACAACTCTTAAGCAAAGAGTTTGAACTGAAGGATTTAGGTGGGGCAAGGAAAATTTTGGGTATGGATATTCATAGAAATGGAGGTGGTGGTGAGATGTTTATATCTCAAACAAAATATATACTCAAGTTACTTGGAAAGTTTAAAATGGATCAAGCAAATTGTTCAAACACCTTTGGCAACTCATTTTAAGCTCTCATTTGAGTTGAGTCCTGAAACTAAAGCTGAGAAATCTAAAATGCCATATGTTCCTTATGCTAGTGCCACGGGTAGCTTGGTGTATTCCATGGTCTGTATCAGACCCGACATGGCATATGCAGCAAGTTTAGTTAGCATATTTATGTCAAATCCTGGAAGAGGTCATTGGGAAGTTGTCAAGTGGACATTCAGATATCTTAAGGGCACATCAGACTTTGGTCTGTATTTTAAGAAGGGGGAAATATCAGAAAATGAAAAGATACTTGGGGTATGTGGATTCTGATTTTGTAGGTGACTTGGACAAGAGAAGGTCACTAACCAAATATGTTTTTACTTTATTTGGTTATACAATTAGCTGGAAAACAATATTACAACATGTGGTTGCTTTGTGGTTGCTTTGTCAACAATTGAAGCTGAGCTAATTGCAATGACCGAGGCAATCAAAGAAGCTTTGTGGTTACAAGGTATCATTGGAGAACTCGGTATAAATCAAATAACTATTAAGATGCTATGTGACAATCAGAAATCGATACATTTGACTAGAAATCAGATGTTTCATGAAAGAACGAAACATATAGATATCAAGATCTACTTCTTTCATGATATTGTGCTCAAAAGAAAGTCATAGTTGAAAAGGTTCAAACAGAAGAGAATGTTGCAGATATGTTTACAAAACCAATTACATCTAGCAAGTTTTATCACTGCCTCGACTTGATCAAAGTTCAGGCTTCAAACTTTGATTTGAAGCTGCCTGTTTGGCATTGCAATCTTTAATGATGTGGCTGTTGTTAGATGAAATCATCATTGGAATATGATTGGCCAGCTGTAATGAAAGTGTACGATTCTTTGGTGGTGGAAAAGGACAATGCCGTCTGGATTTTATTCCTCAACTTTTTGGCAGCAAAAAGGAGACGCACGAAGAGAGGCGCTGGGTGTATATTTTGAGAGAGAAAATAGAAAAAAAGTTTCTTGTATGGTGAGAGAGCTGTGAAAGGAAAAGAAAAGCAAAACCCCTGAATTTTGAGTGAGCTAATGTTTTTCTTGTAAAACAGCTGTGAATTTGGATGGCTAAGCCAGCAGGCTGCAGGTAAGGGGTTCATTGCCCCTGAACCAGGATAAAAATCGTTGGGTGCTCATCCATTTTCTTTATTGTTTTACTGCTCTGTTTTGCTGCTACATTAACTGGTTTGTTCTTTTACTGCCCTGGTTGTATCTTGGTTACTCATATCTGATCTTGTATCTTGCTTGTGCACAACAAAAGAGAAATAGTGGAAATGTTTTTTTTTTCTTTTTTTTTTTTAAAATAATGAAAACATTTTTGATCGAGGGTGTTATTATATTAATTTAGACATAAAATATGAGTGAACGTAATTTTGGCAATTCAAAGGAAGCCAGCAAAGAAGAATAAAATATAATATTTGAGGGATATCATACGAATATATATTAGTTTGATTTATACTAAATCAACATCAGCATAATTAAAAAAGGGCAATAATTTAACAAGAAGTTGCCATGCAAAATCCAGAGTCGATTCATCTTATTTTTTGGGTTGACTTTTGCCAATTTCACCACCGCACTTTTAAACAGTGCCACTCTAGTAGATTTATAAGGACATACCTATTTCATCATCATACAATATGGTCACGTAACTTCCTATCTCCTATTCCTATACCTCCCTTCAGCATCCAAAGTCATAGGGCACCAATCCTTTGAGCTCAGGTCCACTCAGCCTGTTGTTTTCAAAACTGAAACACAAAATGGAGAATATCAGAATTCAAAGATTGAACAGCCAACAAATACTGTTAAACCCGACTCCAATCTATCTTCATGAGCAAGTTTATTTTCAAATAAGATTACTGTTGTAGTCTGTAGAGAGGCATATAATGCACTCACATCTGGGATTTTTGTAGGTTTCAGGCCTCAGCTCGACATTTTTCGACAAAATGATGTATTGTTGATAGCGATGATTGTTTCGAATAACAATTTTTGAAGCATTTACTATTAGGGAATGGTGAAAATATCGTGTTTCCAAGATTGTAAAAGCCTAAGATATATGTTTCTCTATAGGCAATTAATCTATGCATAGAAAAAACAAGTAGAAAATTATCTCAATTTGAGAAATATAATAAATGGTACCTATCCATGGAAAATGTAGCAAAAGGCCCATCAACAGGTATTGTTCCACACAGATCATTGTTGGAGACATCACTGAAGCAAATCACAATTGTCGTAAGATAGCCAATTAAACAATCAAATCCCAATGATTTTGATCAAATACACTCACTTTTTCAAAATTTTCTCTCAACATATGAAAATATGAAAAACTTACAAGATTTTCAGATTAGAGAGTGTAGTGAGCTCCCTTGGGATTGTTCCGGACAGCTTGTTGTTGTTTAACCGTCTGTACAGTCAGAGTTTTTACCACATTAAAGAAAAATTTCAACCAAAAATTGTGGGCATAATATACTAATATATATGGCTACTAAGTCTAAAGCTACTGTAATCGCTGAACCGATGGTTTCATTTACATTGGTTTATTTGCTTGTTTCTTTGAAAATCTGAATATTTAGTAACTAGATAAGTGGGTAAACTGTAAAAGTAGCAAATCAAAACTTTCAGTTACTCACAGAAACTTGAGTGACTTCAATTTGGAGAAAGACTTTGGGATTTTTCCTTCAAATTTATTGTCATAAAGATCCATGCTGATCAGATTTTTCAAATTGCCCAACTCCTTTGGGATTTTTCCTCTTATTTCATTCCTGTAAAGCTCCCTGAAATCCATCCAACAATTTTCACTCAACTGCTTAAAATAAATAAATAAAATTATATCAAGAACAGATCCCTAATCAAATCGGCAGTAAATGATCCTTGAATATTCTGCTTTATTATCCCCTGGAAATTACAAGGAGAAAAACTGTATCTCAAATTTTGGTATATTGTTTTTTGTTTTTATTAAGACTAGACCAAATTAAAGCCAATTATCTGGGTCTTTCTAGTTCTATAAAAACAAATAATAAGGAAAAACCTTTATCAAGGTGTAAAGGTTAAAGTAAAACATGGGTACCTATATAATTGCTTTTGTTTTATTTCCCTATTAATCAATAATCACCGATTAATTAGAAAAAAGAGAGAGCAAATTACAAGTACTGAAGATGCTTGAGTTCGCCAAGCTCTGGCCCCAAAGTACCAGAAACGTTAGAATTTCCCAAATCCCTGATATACAATGAAATAAAAATAAGTGTTAAAATAAAGCCAAAGGTAGCACAAAATCAAGGAAACCCACTGTAAAAGAAAATCGATAAATAAACAAAGAGAAAGAAAGAATCTTACAAACGGATCACATGGTTATTGGAATCACAGGAAACATGGAACCAGGTGCAAGGATTGACCAGAGTTGGGTCCCAGCTTTGCAGAACATTGGTGGGGTCCGACAGTCTGTTTCTCAGAGCATGCAAAGCGTTTCCTGAACCATTACCCATTCAACTCCCTTAATCAAACTCACAAACCAAATTTGGCATTTACTTCATTAAAGCCTTTCACAAAAACAACTCAAACCAAAAAAAAACTCACAACTTTGTTTCCAAGCTACCAAATTTGAATCAAACAAACATAAGGAGAAACTTAAAAAGATAAAGAAAGATACAAACTCGATGAGATGAGCTGGTAGCCAAAAGATCAAACAAAAGGGTTACCTTCAGAGTTTGTTGAGAGGACAGGAGAGAGTAGAAGAAAGAAAAAGGGGAGAAAGAGAGAAAGGGAAAGAGGCGCCATTACAGCACCAGACAGTGGCCAATTTCTTTTAAGAAGAAAAAACCAAAAACAAAAAAGGGGAGAGAGAGAGAGAGAGAAAAGAAAAGGTGATAATGTTCAGAAAAAATAAGACGAAAAGAGGGTGTAGGAGAAGTAGAAAGGGAAGAAGAGAAGTGGGTTTTGGGTTTGGAGGGGAGGGGAGGGGAGGGGAGGTGGGAAAAGTCATCAGTCAAAGTCAAACATTATATATTGTGGTTGTGGAAGATGGCAAAAAGATGGACTGTTTTAGTGCTCAATGGTTTCAGAACTACTTAACAACCGACCAATGAGAGAGTAGGGAGTAGGGGAGAGGCATCCACGCAGTGACCGTGACCTACTTACTTTACTACCCTTTACTCAAAAAAACCAATTTTTCCCAGTCTTGAGCTTTTGTCTTTGGTTGCCGCGTAGAGCTATTAGTGGTCCCAGTCACACTAGGAGTGGACAGAACCAGAACTAGAACTAGTCATATTAGTTGGTCCTGTCCACTCCAACCTCTGCTCAGAACCCTGGAAAGGTTTGGGAGTGTCAAAGTTTAACTAGTTGGAGTGTGGAGTGGAGACTGAAGAGCCCCCCTCCCCCTGAGGCCTTGGGTGAAAGAGTTTGGGTTTCAGTCACTAGTATAGTACAGTTTTGGACAGTTTTCAACTCTGTATTGCTTCCTGCCCAACCCAACCATGTCAGATTGGACCCACATGCATCATTGTTGCGTCTGAAAATTGACCTAATTATGGTTTTTGGGATGATATTTTCTAACGAAAATGAAGCTTTAAATTCGAAATAGAGTAATTATTAGAAAGGAAAAAAAGAATTGAGAAAGAAAAGGAAAATTTCGTGCATTTTTTAATTCCTATCATAAATATAAATATATGACCCTTTCAATTTTTTTTAAACATAAATATCTCTAATATTTAAATATTTATTTTCTCTCTTAATCTGAACTCTCTTTCTAACATCTCTCATTTTCTTATTCTCTTCCTCTCTCTCTCACATTCTAATTTTGTAGATCTCGAAAAAATACCAAAATTAAAAAAAAAAATCATTTAAAACAGATATTTGAGTGAAAAAATATAAATCTCTAAAGTTTTCGTCAAATTTTAGTACAAAGCATCGATTTTGCATCGAAATTGCATCAAAAAAGTATCGTTTTGGCCAAAAATCAAGTTTTTATGATTGCATCACAACAACATCGAAACACTATCGATTTTGCATCGAAACATCATCGATTTTGCATCGAAACACCATCGATTTTGCATCAAAAAAGCATCGTTTTGGCCAAAAAACAAATTTTTATGATTATATTGCAAGAGCATTGAAACACCTATCGATTTTGCATTGAAAAAGCATCGTTTTGGCCAAAAATCAAGTTTTCATGATTGCATCGCAACAGCATTAAAACACCATCGATTTTGCATCGAAACATCATCGATTTTGCATTGAAAAAGCATCGTTTTGGCGAAAAAAACAATTTTTCATATTTGCATCGCAAGAACATCGAAACACCATCGATTTGGCATCGAAATTGCATCGATTTTGCCAAAAATCAAGTTTCATGATTGCATCGCGAGAGCATCGAAATTGCATCGATTTTGCATCGAAAATGTATCATTTTGATGCAATTTAGAAGCTTTTTTATGGTGTTTCGATGCAATTCTGATGCAAAATCGATGGTGTTTCGATGTTCTTGTGCTGCAATCATGAAAACTTGTTTTTTGGCCAATACGATGACTTTTCAATGCAAAATCGATGGTGTTTCGATGTCAAATCCATGATGTTTCGATGAAAAATCGATGGTGCATCGATGATGTTTCAATGCAATCGTGAAAACTTGATTTTTGTCCAAAACGATGCTTTGTCGATGCAAAATTGATGTTCTGCACTGAAATTTGACGAAAACTTTGGAGGTTCATATTTTTTCACTCAAATGTCGGTTTCAGATTATTTTTTTTTCAATTTTGGTATTTTTTCGAGATCTACAATATTAGAATGTTAGAGAGAGTGAGAGAATGAGAGATGTTAGAGATAGAAAGTTTGAATTGAGAGAGAAATTTGTGTTTAAATTCTAGAGGTATTTTTGTCTAAAAATTGAAATTGTCATATATTTATAATACTAACTTATGTTGGCATATTAAAAAATTTTACTAAGTTATTATGCATATAACATGAAATTTCCCAAAGAAAAACAAGCCAATAGTACTAGACTCGCCAAAGTCTACAGCATAAACTATTAATTTATTTTAATCAACAAATTTTAAGTGTTTTTATAGGAACATTCCTTCTAAATACATTTCTATTTTCAAAACACAAAAAGTTAATGCAAACTTTTACAAAGGGGGCATTAGTGCACTTAACCATGTTTTCCGCGAGTAAATAGTTATGATTTTTATTTTTTTATATGATGGTGTACATTGTAATTATTTAAAACATTCTATTTTTGAAAAATTCTAAATAATTTATAGTGTCGAAAATATAATTCAAATCATTTATTGCATGTATGTCTGCTCTTTATATATATATGATGGTGTACTATGTTGCCACATCATCATAATTGTTAGTACCCATCTATGGGTAGTAACCATTGAGAAGTCTTCCACATAAATATATATATTTATACACGTGTGA
The DNA here is from genome assembly GCF_963169125.1 of Humulus lupulus. Taxonomy (NCBI): domain Eukaryota; kingdom Viridiplantae; phylum Streptophyta; class Magnoliopsida; order Rosales; family Cannabaceae; genus Humulus; species Humulus lupulus. The sequence continues at coordinate 95,459,825 of NC_084793.1, forward strand.
GAAACAAACTGTTTAAACAATGTTTTCAACATTATAAGTTTTTTAAAATTTACTGAAAATTTACAGCATGTTCTAAATAAATACAATATACACTACGAGTGTTCGCGGTGCGAGCGGTGTAGTTTTTTGCCAATTTTTTAGATCGCATTGCATATGCAGTTTGAGAAAATTTTCAAACTGCAAATTGCACTGCATAAATCTCAAACTGCATAAACCGCACTGCAAAAATGTGATGTGGTATACCTATCATCAAATAATTTAACAATAAAACATTATGATTAATAAAGATTAATAATAAAGCTCATAACTAAATAGTGTTTAATAAAATAATAAATATACAACAAACTAATAAACTTTTAGCAAAACAATAAAAATAAAACAAATTAATAACAAATAAAAAATGTGATATAGAAGTAAAGGTTTTGATTTAGGAGGAATATATTTATGTTAAAGTAGAATATGTATTAGCATCCTATGAAACATAATAATTTTTTTTAGATATTATGTATATTATACTATATAAATATATATGTATTTAAGTTTAAATGTAGTAAAATTGAAAAAAAAAATATATATAAAATTAATATATATAACGATGCGGTGCGATGCGATTTGAACCACATTTATAAAATTCAAAACCGCAAATCACACTGTGCAGTTTGGCAAAAATACAAACTGCAACCGCACCGTGAAAGATTACAAACCACAAATTATGGTGCGGTGTGGGCGGTTTGATGAACACCCTTACTATACACATATATATAATTTTTTGTTTATTATTATAATTATTTACGTGTCGAAATTATGAAGGAGTACACCACATAATATCCCAAAATTAATAATATAATAGTCTTCCTTAGATCTTGTAAAATATAAAAGTTTTTTTTTTACAGTTTTTCAGATCAAATCGTTTACATTCATAGAATATTATAATTCTTTTAAATATTTTTAATTAACTTCTCTTTTTAATCTTAAAATTTTCTTCATTTTCATAGTTAGTGAAAATATTGAAATGAATAAAATACTGACAAATTCTACAATGCACCTGTAATAAACAATGTTATTATTTTCTTATATGCTCTTTAAATATGAGCTTAAGTTAAGTTTTATAGTTTATAACTTAGTTTGAGTGGTGGAAATTAAAAAGATTGTTTTAAGTTTAAATGATTTATTTTAAGGTGTGAACTTATGACTTAGAAATAATTATAATTTAGATAAATTATAATTATTATAGCTAGTAATTTATGAGATATTCTTTTTAGTATATAGTTTTAAGTTTTTTTTTTATTAAATTAGAATATAGTTTTATTAAAGAGTAATGCACATATTATTTGGTGGTCTAAGAAGTATACATGTGGCATTAAATTTAGTCACAATTATTTAAATATAAAGTGTATAGCCAAATTTCCCTATGGTACTATTAGGTGGAATTTTTGTAAATTTATTTATTAAGTAGTAAGAGTTAGTTTGAAGAACCAAGTAAGACATATCATAGTCATAGGTGTGTCTAGCATAGAAATAGGCTAGATTTTTGGCTCATTTTGAATTTACATAATGAGGTGTCACACTAGGCTTGAATCAAGTGATTATATTTGTTGATCCTGAATTTGGTCAACGACACGAGTCACGAAAACGATATAAATAAGATAATTGAATTTAAGAATGTAAATGACACCAGGATTTTATAGTGGTTCGGCTCCTTAGATTGGTAATGACCTACGTCCACTTAATATTTTTATTAATGTAGAAGAACTCTAAAACCTACGATCAGCGAACAAGGGTTCACCGAGTTTCACAAGTCTTGGTGATATATACAAATATTGTGTATAAAATCATTATTTCTCTCTGAATACAAATTATTGTATGTCCCTCAAATGAATCATACCAGTCATATTTATAGGCTCGTGGATGTACATATGGGCCTATGGCCCGTCCGTAACTTGTGTTACAAGCATAATAAAATAATAATATCAATAGCATTGATTATATTGAATTAATAAAAATCCCTGAAATATCTAATTTATAACCTCTTTTGAGCATCTGTCTTGGTCCCACGAGCAGACCTGGTTGCATGTTTATGTTTACCTTCTTTTCCGTTGCTCAGTATATTCATTGGGTTTATCGAGCAACTCAATTTCTTTTGATACTCTGATCATAGGTCGACCAGTCCTTCATTAATAATCAATCATGTGTTGTTCACATGACTCTTTAACATGCCACGTCATCATGCAAATATTTAGGGAAACATTTGCCCCCCAAGTTTATTTTAATGCAAACAACATTTAATAAACTTACTCGACCAACAACCTGCTGACCCGCCACATCCGATTGTACTTACTTTCTCGAAAAGGTAAGTAATTATGACATTTTTGGTTTCCTAAGAACGATTTGACGGTTATTGCAGTTTCCCATACATCGAAACCCTATTTTCATCATTACTCGTCATTACTCCTTTTCATTTTTACCCAAACTTTCTCTCTCTTCAAGAACTCTCAAAACTCTCCCAAAAATCTTCAAGCATTTCTTAGTGCAATCTGAAGCCTTTGGAGCAATTTCGAGCAATCTTCCTGCAATTTCGTCAATAATCTTCACATCAAGTAAGTTTTTGAACAAACCCTTTGGATTTTGTAGCAATTTACCTGCATTTTGGCTGCGATTCTTCTATGTTTGTAACTGTTTTTAGATGTTCTTGGCGAGTTCCTGAATACAATCGGGTTTAAACAAAAAATACATAGAAATACTATGCTAAAATATGTATTTTAGGTGATTTATTGCATATAACAATGTTTAAGAGATGTATTTGGGTTTATTAGCACTGCTTTTGGGTCCAAAATCGAAGTGAAATTTTGATTTTGGTATATCGGAAAAACTGAGTTTTTCCTGCCTAGTTATGAAGTTGTAAAGTTTTCCTGAAAAAAATTTCAATTTTACTTTTTGATCTATTTTTTCCAACCTACTTGCATGGTTTTTGTGTTTTTTCCAACCTCCCAGTACTGAAAATATGAGAGGGTGTGCTGATAAATCCAAAAATAGGGGGTGCATTGTAGAATTTCCCAAAATTATGTATTTTAAAAGATAAGATAAAATATTATGGGGTTTCTCCAATGCATGCCCTATTTTTAGGTGTATTGGTGCACCCCTTAGTATTTTCAACACATGAATAGTTATAATCTCAATTGTAGTTATTTAGAAATCTTGCAAATTTTTAAAAAATTATGAATAATTTACAGTGACAAAAAACAAAGTTTAAACAATTTATTGCACGTGTAACTTTTTTTTATACGCGTGTGAAACAACTTAGTTATTTTTTTTATCACATAATTTTTACTTTAAAATACTATTTTTATTAATTATCTTTTTTTCACTTCATATATTTTTTCCCTTAAATATAACACATCTAAGATTTTTTATAATAAAAAAACGAATTCCAAAATCTCTTATAATATTTCTAAAAATAAACGGTTTTTTGTCAAATTTAACAAAAAACACAGTAATTTTTTAAAAAAATTTACCCATATACTTTTTAATTATAAGGATTAAATAGTGGGTAGATGAAATTTAAGGTCTAGCCTGGGTCTTCCATTTGCATTATTAATTATTATTAGGGAAAATACTATTTTAGCCACTGTATTTTTCCCAAATACGCGACCATCCCTGTATTTTGTTAAATGATAATTCAGACTATGTGTTTTACAAAATGGATCAAAATAATATCTTATACTCAATTTTGATAAAAAAAAAATCAAATATAATAATTCATTCTCAGCTCTTCGACCACTTTCTCCGCTTCTCTGAACTCATCGCATCACTAACGACCTGAGAATGTTAAACTTATTAAAGAAAGATGAGTAGAAAACAATAACAATCATATTCTACAACATCAATCACAATATATACATTCTCATAGAATATTGAGGCATGTTTTAATGAAATTCAAGTTAGAAAATTACCTCCAACATCATCGTTCATGGGGCGATTAATGGTTGCGTACTACCTGCCACAAGAGAAGCTAAAAATAACAAGAGGAGCAAGGGGTGTCTATGAGCACTACTCTCTCATTTTTTCCTCTAAAACACCCATTGTCCACACACACTTAATAAAAGGGTGTAACCCTTTTTATAAACCATAATGGGTCTATTGGGCCTAGATACCCAATGAGAGGATTAGTTGTCTTTGCCCAATGGGTTGGCCTAAAGACGTTGAGAGCGTATTCATGGGCCCCAAGTGTGTTAGTACGTTATGTCCATCCCATTATGGTCCGATGGTAATAACATGCAATACCAATTACATAGTTATCCTTACATGTTAATCACAACACTGCATGAGCAACGTGTAATTATGTCAGTCCATATAAAATATTCTAACATTCTCCCACTTGGACTACATAATTACACCCACAAGTGCTCATTGAACAATAGTGTCTATACACAAGAATCTCAAGAAACACAAATGTCTATAAAACCAATTATGCATCATATCATATCAATAAGATACAAATATGATACATAACGAGACATTGGAGATTCACAAAGCATGGCGATAACTCTTAATATGCATCCACTCAAACATGATATCTAGACTAAGCCATTGGCTCGCATCATTATATCATTACCAAATGAGTGTGCACTCATAATGACAAAGAGTGATCCACAATATGCATGTATTCAACAACAAATAGCAATCCTTAACATGTCTATCATATATGAAAACGGTAACTCCCACTGATTAAATACATTTTTGGCACCTAACAATCCACATAAGAAGTATGTTCTCGGTATACACGGTTAGGTAAGCCTTGTCACTGTAGTTATTGAGATGTTATCTATAAGTGCGTGTCGTAATGCAAATAAAGGACTCCACAACTTTCTCACTACAAATGGAACGTCATCATCATTAATGGTGTTATCTCCGTTTCTTCCTACATGTACGGGTCCACACTGTGAGTCCATGGCCTGCTTTCCTGGGAGTTTAGGCCCAGACCAGGCCCATTGGGCGAGGGGAAAATAGGTATTGGTAGCCCAAGTCACAACAAGGCCCAAAGGGATACCGGGAGAGTAAGCCGAGACCATTGTCAGGGCAAGTTGTATAAACCCGGGACTGTGTATTGAGATGTTCCCCGAGGTACGGTAAAGCAGGTTGCGACTACCAAATCCAAGATTGGGCCGGGATCTCCGTGGATGAACCCGGGTCCTGGTAAATGAAACGGGGCCCTGGTAAATGGAGGGGGACCTTGGTAAACGGATCGGGGTGGGTTGTCCGAGTTTGGCGAGATAAAGTGTCTGAGATATTGACATCGTCCCATGAATTGTGGGGTGTTGTCCCCACGCTTCACCTGTAGAAGAGACTACCTCAGGATTGTACGTCGTTTGTTCAGAACTGCGCCGCCACTACTCTGACCGATCTTGTCCCCCATATCTTCCTCGTAGTCCATAACACCCAGACTAAAACACCAGTCTGTCGCATGTCTTAGAATAAGATATTATTTGGGCTGGCCCAATGGGCTTTGATTAATGTATGTTTCATATTTCAATCCTTTGTATTGGGCCCCCATCAGAGAAGCCAATGGTATTTACACCCTTATTGGGCCCGGACTAGCCCGGCCCAAGACCAGTGCACTCATGTGCCTGTAAATACGAATAGTGGTGCACTGAGGAGGGGATCTGAGATTTTGATTGTAAGCAGTTACTCTGCTCAAACTTGTAGAAAACTCCATTGTCAAAAAGTTCTCTAAGCTATAATATGACTATCTCGTGGACTAAGGCTCATTAACGCCCCAACCACGTAAAAACCTTATTTACTTTTATTAAATTCTTTCATTTACGCTCTCTAATCTTTCATAATTCTTGTTTCCGAAAAACTCGGTAAACATTTTGGTGCTTTCATTGAGAGTTCTGAGAAAGCTTGAGTTGATCTTGAACGTCTACATCAATGGTGAACACGAGACACACCACTTTCGACCTTACTAACCAAGAACAAGGCGATGGAGAGCCACTGCCTAGCCAACCTCTTCCTTAGAGCCAACCTGAGGACACACCTCATCAGATGGCCCAGCCCGACGAGTCGCAGAACGATGGAGGTGGGGAAGAGTATGAGGAAGAGAAGGGAAATGAGGGGGAATACCACGATCTCGAAGCTGAGGATCCCGCAATCCCTGAAGAAGTAGACCCCAACTAGGAGGACCCAGAGGTGACCAAATTGAGATAGCAAATCCTGGACCAAGAGGCCAGGATTGCCGAACAAAAGGAAGCCACTCAGCGGATGCAAGAGTCCCTCCAAGCCCTGCAAGCTTTCATAGCTGCCCAAGGCTTGGCGACTAATCCCCCAGTTGTTCTGCCTCCAGGAACACAACCGCCCGCTCCACAGGCTAGGAATGGCGCGCCCGGAGATGTGAGGCCGATTCCTACCCCGGGACAAGCTCCTGGACAGGGCCCGGTTAACCCAACCTAAGAGAAAGGGAAGGCCAAAGCAAACCCCCAGAGGGAAGTCCCTCCTGTCCAGAAAACTGGGACCCGTCCCCGACTACTCCCTAGGAAAGAGAAGGTGTGCCCCGTCCAGGACAGGGCCACCCAATCAATCCGTGAGGGACGCGCCCGCAGGGTACCAGGCCCCGGCCCGCCCCAGGGCAGATTGGATAGGAACAGTCGTTCCACCCAAGTGCTTCCGTGAACAAGGCCCACAGGGAGCGCCAGCATAATGACGAGCCGAACGCCCTTAGCTCCGGGGATGATACATCTTAGGTAGACCTACGCGATGGGCTGAATGCTCGAAAGGAACGGGCCCACAAGGAAAAGATCCGCCCCCGAGATGGTGATTTAAGAAATAATCTCAATGACAGGAGGAACGAGAGAGTTCCCCTGGAATACGGTACGACCAAACAGTTCATGAAACAGCTAGCCGCCTTAAAGAAAGTCACGGACCGCCTGGTCTGCAAGCAGGAGGGAGCAGACACCGATTCCGACGAGGAAGAAAAGGAGCCCTGCGCCAAGCACATCCTGGATGTGGTGCTCCCCAAAGGATTCAAAATGCCAAGTTTGCCCGCCTACACTGGGAACACCGACCCCAAGGATCATCTGTCGCTCTACAATCGGTTAATGACCGTAGCCCACGTCTGCGATAACGACAAGTGCCTCTATTTTTCGATTACTCTAGGCGGACCTACAGAAGAATGGTGGAAGAGGCTCAAGCCGGGATCCATCCAATCCTGGTCCGGATTGTAGTCGGCTTTCCGCAAATAGTTCGTGGCTGCCATGAGGATGGACATGCAGATCAGTGCCCTCGCCAACATCAAGCAGCTCCCCACGGAGACGTTGAGGACCTACATCCAGCGTTTCACAGAGGAAGCCTCCAAAACTAAGGTGGACGATGGGCAGCGCCTGGTGGCCCTACAATCTGGAATCCGGGTCAGGTCTCCCCCTCTGGGATGACATGCAACGTAGCAAGGCGGCCACCCTCGAGGAATTCATAAGGAGGGCCCAAGGCTTTATCAACTGGGAGGAGGCCCAAATCCAGGCATTCGGATGACAGCTGGCACCTCAGCCAAATGCCCAAACCTTTCTGGGATACGGGGCACAATATCCTGGCGGGGCACAATATCCGGCCCAGCAGTACCTGACTCCTCCAGTAGCTCTTGGATCGGCAGCCACGCCTGGAATAACCTTTGCCACGCCTACGGTCTATGGCCCCGCGTCTTCAGGATATGCCCCGGCCCAGACTACCCTTTTGCCTGGATACAGAATTGCACCGGTCGGGTACAGTGCTGCTCTCGGCGGGGCCCAGCCGTCCCAGATGGGGGGAACTGAAGCAAGTGTGAATCCTTCCCGGGGAAAGAGATCTGGGAAGGGACCAAATCGGTCTGAACCATCAAAGAAGGGCAAGAGGGGCTATGAGCCCCAGTATTCAGAGTACACAAACCTAGTGGACACTAGGGAAAACATCTACCTGGCCACAGAAAGGACGGTTCATTACCGGAGACCAGCCCCTATGTTCAAAGGAGGAAAAAACCCAAGGGATTCCAAAAAAAGGTGTGCGTACCATAAGGAGGCGGGCCACACAACTGAAGAATATCGGCACCTAAAGGACGAGATTGAAAATCTGATCAAGCTGGGACATCTCCACCAGTGGATCAGGATGCCCGTGGGAGTTCCGGGACTGTCAGCAGTCCCCGGACAATCCACGATCCCAGGCGCACCTGGAGCGTACCCGCCTCCCCATGGAGGATACGCAAAGGGCCTGGGATCGCAAGCCCCTCCGGGGGCTCCCACCGTGCATGCGCCTGGACCCGGAATGCCTTACCCGGCCGGGACCGCGCCCCCGCGAGTAGATGGCCACGTAGCCACCATCTCGGGTGGGCCCCATCTAAGAGGACTGTCCCAGAATGATCAAAAGCATTACCTCAGCGAGCTTGACCATGACCAAGAGGTATGAGCCCTACTCCAAGCACCGGTTCAACGCCTGAAGTTGATGAACCTCCCTATCACCTTCACGGAAGACGACGCCCGCAACGTTCATTTCCCGCATCACGACCCTCTGGTCATTGATGCCCAAATCGCCAACAAGATGGTATCCAAAGTGCTGGTGGACGACGGAAGCTCCGTCAACATTTTGTTCAAACCTGCCTTCATCGTAATCAGCTTGACCGAGGCGGATCTAGCCTCGTGCCCAACCCAGATCTATGGCTTTAATGGGGACTCGATACTCCCGATGGGAAAAATCCAGTTGCCCGTAACACTGGGGAATGAGATGCAAAGCTCGTTCAAATTTTGTACGTTCATGGTGGTGGACTGCCCCACCGCTTACAACATCATTTTCGGTCTGCCCGCATTGGTCGAATTCGGGGCAATCACCTCCATCCGCCACCTGTGCATGAAATTCCCCTGCGATAACGGAGGAGTGGGAACAGTCCGGGGAGATCAGAAGAGTGCACAGAAATGTTACCACGTATCAGCCCAACCCATTTACATGGTCCACGGAGAACCTCATGAGGAAATCGCCGATCTAGTCACGCCCCCTCCCCCAGCAAGACGGATCGTCCGGGAAGAGGACGTGCTGGACCCACGGATTGGGGAGGATCGCGTACTGGAACCCATGGAAGAGATTGAAGAGGTGTGCATCAGTGACACCGACCTGACCAAGGTGATCCAAGTCTGGAAAAACCTGAAGGCAGAGGTCCGGGCCGCCATCATCGCCCGGGTGAAGGAGAACCAGGATGTCTTGGCCTAGTCTCATTCGGATATGACTGGGATCGACCGCAATATCATCTGCCATACCTTGAATATCAATAAGGATGTGACCCTGGTCTGGCAGAAACGAAGAGCCCTAGGGGCGGAAAGGGCGGAAGCTCTCAAGCTAGAAGTTGAAAAGTTATACTCGATCAACTTCATCCGAGAAGCTTTGTATCCCGTGTGGCTGGCCAACCCAGTTCTGTTGCCTAAGCCGAATGGAACCTGGAGGACATGCATTGTCTTCACGGATCTAAACAAAGCTTGCTCTAAAGATTTCTTCCCGCTCCCTCGGATCGATCAGATGGTGGACGCAACATCCGGGTATGAGATCTTGAGTTTCATGGACGCCTACTCAGGCTACAATTAGATCTCTATGCATGTAGCGGACCAGGAACATACCAGTTTCCAAACCGACAAGGGAGTGTACTGCTACATCGTCATGCCCTTCGGATTCAAGAATTCCGGGGCCACCTATCAGAGGCTAGTCAATAGAATGTTCTGGGCCCAGTTGGGATGAAACATGGAGGTATACATTGACGACATGCTGGTCAAGTCCAAGACCTCTAGCGAACATTCTGACGACTTGGCTGAAGCCTTCGCGATCGTTCGTAGGTATGGGATGAAGTTGAATCCCAAAAAATACACCTTCGGCGTAGCATCCAAAAAGTTCTCGGGGTTCATAGTAAGCTTCCGGGGAATAGAAGCCAATCCGAACAAAATCAAGGCACTGGTTGAGATGCCTTCACCCCAGAAGCACAAAGATGTGCAGAGCCTGACTGGGCGGATAGCCGCTTTGAGCCGTTTCGTCTCAAAGGCCACGGACAAATGCATCCCTTTCTTCAACGTCCTTCGGGGAAGTCAAAGGTTCGAATGGTCAGCTGAGTGCGAAGAGGCTTTCCAAAGACTAAAAGAACATATGGCTTGATCACCGATATTGGAAAAATGGTGGAGGGAGAACTGCTGTACCTCTATTTGGCCGTGACTGAACACGCCATCAGTGCCACGCTAGTACGAGAAGACGGGAAGGCCCAGCTCCCAGTCTATTATGTAAGCAAAAGATTATTGGGTGCAGAATCACGATATCCACTAATCGAAAAGTTAACGTTTTGTCTACTAATCGCGTCCCCGAAGCTCAAGCCTTATTTCCAAGCTCATGCCATAAGAGTTCTGACCAACCATCCTTTGCGACAAGTGTTGAAAAAACCTGAATCATCGGGAAGACTCTTGAAGTGGGCCATGGAACTGAGTCAGTTCGACATTGCATACATCCCTAGAATCTCAACAAGGGACAGGCCCTAGCCGACTTCATCGTGGAATGCTCCGGAATCACTGAAGAGGACGATCCCGCAGATCTCGTAGTGCTCGTGTGGAAGGTGTTCGTAGACGAAGCCTCGAATGAAAATGGAGCAGGGGTCAAAATCATCCTAGTGTTGCCACAGGGACACCAGTTACGAAATTCCCTGCGTTTCTAGTTCAAGGCTTCGAACAACGAGGTCGAGCACGAGGCCATGTTGGTCGGGTTGCGCCTGGCCCGGGAAGTAGGGGCCGCAAACTTGGAGATCTTTAGCGATTCCCAGTTGGTTGTCAAACAGATCTCAGGAGAATACTAAACTAAAGGGGAAAAGATGGCAACTTATGTGACTCAGACGCAGGAGATGCTCCAAACTTTCAAGAAGCATTTCGTCCACCAAATCCCAAGGGATCAAAACGTGTTTGTAGACACATTGGCAAAACTGGCCACGAATGCTGAGGCAAAGCTTTTCGGGCTAGTCCCGATCAACCATCTCCCCGTACCAAGTATTCAAGCCCCCACGATCAACGCTATAGACACTCCATGTCTTGGATGAGACCCATCATCCAGTACCTGACAACCGGGGGGTTGCCCACGGGCAGGGCAGCAGCCAGGAAACTTCAGTACCAGGTCCATAGATATGTCATGATGGAGGGAAGGCTCTATTGTAGAGGATTATCCATGTCGTACATCCGATGCGTATCCGGGACCGAGATGAGCGCAATCATGCACGAGGTTCACGAAGGCTTCTGCAGAGATCACACAGCCAGACTCAGCTTGTCCAAGAAAATCCTGCGCCAAGGATATTTCTGGCCAACCATGAAAAAAGACTATGTTGATTACGTCCGCAAATGCGAACAGTGCCAAAGGTACGCAAAGATCCTGCGAGCCCCTCCAATGGAAATAACCCTAATGACAAGTCCCTGGCCCTTCGCGGTATGGGGAATCGACCTAGTAGGATCACTCCCGACCGGGAGGGGGGTGTGAAGTATGCTATCGTGGCCATTGACTACTATACCAAGTTGGTCGAAGCGGAGCCTATGAACACCATCACCTCAAAGAAGGCCTTGGACTTTGTCATCAACAACATCGTGTGCCGGTACGACCTCCCCTACAAGATTGTGTCCGACAACGGGAAGCAGTTTGATAGCATCCACTTCACGGACTTCTGTGAAAGACATGGTATCATCAAGAGCTTCTCCGCAGTCGCCAGACCTCAAGCGAATGGGCAAATAGAGGTCGTCAACAAAATCTTGAAGGGGGCGTTAAAGAAAAAGCTTCAAGCCTGCAAGAGAAAATGTCCAGAAGAGTTGTCCCGCGTACTATGGGCATATCGGACCACCAAACGAACGTCTACCGGACACACTCCGTACTCCAAGGTGTATGGGTGCGAAGCCATCATCGCAGCAGAAACGCCCATCCTATCCCACAGGAGGGACACGTATGATCTCGCCCAGAACCTCGCCTTACTCCAGGAATCCTTGGATCTCATCGAAGAGATTCGGGAAGAATCGCAAATTCAGTTGAAGATGTACCAGGGCAAGATCGCTCGGCATTTTAACTCAAAAGTAAAAAGCTGAAGGTTTGGAACCGGCGACCTAGTCCTAAGGAGAGTCTTCCCTGCAGCCCAAGATCTGGGAGTGGGGGTTCTGGGCCCGAACTGGGAAGGGCCATACAAAATTCAACATGACGTATGTCTGGGAACGTATCGCTTAAAGCGACTCGATGGAACTGAAGTCTCAAGGGCCTGGAACGCGAAATTTCTCCGTAAGTACTATCAGTAGTCAGGAGAGCATGTTTCGACTTTATATTTTCTTTGTAAAAAATGTATGCCCTAGGGCGATTTCTTGAATAATAAAAATGACTTGTACAAAAAGTCATAAAGAAAAATAGTGAAATAATGAAATTTCTCATTCGTCTCCATAAGCAAGTGACCCAAGACCAGTCTTTGCTCACTAAAAGGGGGGGGGGGGTGGGGTGTATCCATTCACACAAGCAAGTCCGAGAACAAAAACAGGACGCTAATGAAAAGGCATCAGGCTCAAGCCTAGTCCCAACCCGGACATACGCGGGCTGGGGATACAAACTATAGGACTTAAGGCTCAGGCCTAGTCCCGACCCGGACATATGCGGTCCAGGGGTACAAACTATAGGACTTAAGGCTTAAGCCTGGTCCTGGCCCGGACATACGTAGTCTGGGAGGTGAAATATCCAGTAGGACGTACGGGCTAGCCCAGGTCCTAACCCGGATATGTGTGTCACGAGGATATAAAATACATGAAAATTGGTTGACCGAGCGTGGTCCCAAACAACCAAAGACCCGTCCGCGTCACATTTGCAATGGCACAATACTATTGGAGCACGAGTCCCAGGTATAAGTTGTCTAAAAGTAGTCTTATAAATGGCCCAGGCTATGAGAACCTAACCTAGGTTTTATAATAAGCTGGTCGTCTAATCCTTGATGGTCCATACCGTCAGAACCTGAACACTAGAATCGGGACGAATAGATTTAGTGATAATTATCAACTCCCTTATGGCCCAGGGCATTGGAACCTGAGCAACAGGAGTAAAGCGAGTTGATAAGTTAAAATCTAGAAAAATCTCGGCAGTTCGGGCTATTGGAATCCATATTGTAAAACCAGAACAATCTAGTCCAGGCCGTCAACAGTCCCGGTCGTTGGAACCGGGACCGAACATTCGACTCATTTACACAAGGTGGCGAAAACACTTAGTAAAAGTTTAACGAATGGAAACGGGAAAGCATTATGCAAGAAATAAAGTAAATAAGAACATAAAAAATTGTCTTAGACGCATCCGCGTCCGTGAAAGTGTTACAAAAATAGAAAAAAAGAGAGAAAAAAAATAGAAGACCCGACCTAGGCTTCATCGTGCCTCGATGCCTCCGGGTTAGCTCCATCTACCTTTTCCTCGTCCAAGGGTTCCGCATCTTCTTTCTCCTTGGCCTCAAATTCAGCTCTTTTCGCAGCGGGGTCGGGGTAAAGCAGGAGGTTCATGTTCTTGTCCTGGAGCCAGGCCATGTAGATGGACTCGTCAAAAGTGACCCTCAGCATGGCGTCCACCTTTTCTCTCTTGCAGTGGGTCTCATTGTGCACCGTCACCTCCTGCCGAAACAGGTCGTCCAATTTGCGGACCTGAGACTCAAGACCGGTGACCCTCTCCTGGTCCTGGGTAGACCGGGCTTCGGCCACCTCCTGTAGGGCCTTCACTCAGAGAAGCTCCACCTCCAACCCGGCCACTAGCTTGCTATACTCGGCCTCTCTCTGGGACATAGTCTCTTCGAGTTGGAACTTAGTTCAGGCAGCCTCTTCCCGGTCCGCTTTGGCCTGAGCCACCTCCTTGGCCAGGGCTTCCTTAGCGGCTTCCCGCTGTTTCACGGTCGCCTCTAGCTATAGCTGGCTCGTCTCCATTTTCATGGCAACATCGCCCGCCAAGTCGGCATTCCGATGAGCCAGTAGAGTGTCCTTGAACGAAGTGAAGTTAGAAAAATCTGAAGAACTAAAAGTGCAAGAAGAAACAGGAGGTGTAAACGGATAACTTACAGTAGTGGCCTGGTGGTGGAGAGCCTGGGAGATGAATAGCATGTCCTGATTGGCTATGGTGGCATACCGCTTCAACTGGAGGTTGGACATAGTAACCCCTACCTAATCCAGCAAGTCCGCAGCAAACGGAGCCGTGTCTTGCCCCAGTTTAGAACGGAACCCCGTCTCAGCGGCAAGCCGGTCCACAATCGGCTGGGAAGCGCTAAAAGCTACCAGACTGTAACGACCCAAATTCACTAATAAGGCTTAAGGGCCTTGATTAGTGTGCCGGGAGGGCATGATGAGAATTATGTGTGATGATTATGATTAAGATGCATGATTATGATTTTAAGCAGGTTATATGACTATGTGAATTATACTATGTGATAATTATGATGTGTGAATCGTACCACGTGGGTGCCGTGATACTAGTGTGATGCACGTGCCGAGACGGTCCTAGAAAGCTAGATAGTGGTAACTGGTAATTTGGTAACCTGTGTAACTATTAGTAACTATAGAGAGTAACAAGTTTTATGGGGAAAGTGGTAGAATTGCAAAGCTGGTGAAAAGATAAGTGTACCCTTGAGGCTTAGTTAGAAAAGGATATTTGAGGAAGGTTAAAAAGGTCTTTTGGCAGTAATATAGAGTCTTTGGCTGAGGGAAAAAGATATGTACGATTTATTATGCTAAGTAAAGCTGAAGTTAAGTCTTGGAAGGCTAGAAAGATCAAGAAGGAAAGGGAGAATCAAGAATCTAAGAGGCAAGGTGGGAGAGGAACTGAGCTGAGTTCCTTGAGGCTAGAGAAGGGCTTAAGGAGGTGGAATCAAGCATATATCAAGGTTTATACTGAGGTAAGGGATTGATCCCTGTTTTGTTAAGTTTTGAATTTGGTTTTTGAAAGGAATTGAGAAATAGCCATGGTTTTTCTTGTGTGGGATTCAGCTGGTTTGTTAAGGTGGAACTTAGCTCAAGCTTGGATTGGAGGGAGCTCAAGTCGAATTTCTGATAAAGGTAAGGGTATTAAGTGTATTTGCAATTTCATGGCTGTTATGGTTTAAGGAATTAGGGGACTGGTTTGTGCTTTCTTAACTTTCAGTTTAAGTGTTAGAGTTTGAATTTAGGTGTGAATTATGTGGATAAATGTGTAGATGAGTTGGGTTATAGTGTTTATAAGTTGTTGGTTGGTCTATGTGGGGTTTCAAATAGGTTTTGGGGCTTGGGTATGAAGTTGGGATGATTTGGAGTGAGTTAGGCTTGGGAAAAACGCGAAGGGAAACCCAGAAATCTGGGTCTGCGATGGTGTGCCGCGGCACGGCTTTTGCTTGCCGCGGCCTAGGGGTCTCTGGAGGTGGGTGCCGCGGCACAAGGAATGTGGTGCCGCGGCACAAGGCTAATTTCAGGGTGTCACATTATGCAATTTTTGGCCTTTGCTCCGGGGGTTCGGGAGATGTCTCCGGGGTGTTGTTCTAAGGTTTTGGGGGTTCCGAGAGTGTGGATTGGGTTCCGGGAAGGTAGTCTTGGATTTGTTAATGACAAAGAATATTGTATTTGTGTTGTGATTAGGACTTTGGAGAGGCTCGAGGTAGAGGACCGTGCTCGCGGCTTCGTGGCATCGGAAACCGGGGAATTGAAAGGTAAGAAAGCTGCACCTGAGTATGTGGTTAGGTTGGGACTAAGTGTTCCCTATGTTGGTATGTATTGTTATGTGAGTGTGATTAACCATGTGGTCACGATGGGACTAAGTGTTCCCAACATTTGTATATCATGTCGTGAGATGGTGTTATTACGCCATGGGACATGCGATTACCGGCCTAAGGGTGTCGGAATCAATATTTGCGCATTGAGGCGCAGCTCGGCCACTGGGAGCTGAGGCAGCTTATTTATCACTGAGCTTGGTTAAGCTGGGCAGAGTCAGTGAGTATTACACTGGGGGCGGCCCTATTGAGCCGAAGACAGTGTGCTAAATAGAGGGTGCGACTAAGGGCGCCAACCCTGAATGTTATTTGATGGGTATGACAATCTATTGGTTATGAACGTGAATATTGTGCTATGAATATAGTTAATTGACTGTCTGAATGACAACTGTTATTGCTGATTGGATAAATGTGTGAAATGTTGAATTCTCGGTTGGGCATTGTGAAATATTTGTTAAGTGTTGCTGATCTGACTATGTTATCATGCTTTCTTGCTGGGCCTTGGCTCACGGGTGCTACGTGGTGCAGGTTAAGGCAAGGGCAGGCTGGACCAAGCCCGAGGTGGAGAGCTCCAAGGTGAAATGTACATAGCTAGCTGTTCGATCACCACGATCGAGGAGTGGACCAGGACAAGGACTACCTAACTGCTCGTTTTTGCCTTAGTATGGCCAGTCAATGTATTTAAACTTTGTAACTTTTGTTAATGGCTTTTAGACTGTTGTTTTTTGGGATCCCATGTAGATAAACAATGCTTAGCAATGAAAATATAACTTTTGAGACCAAAACACTTTTAACCCTAGTTCCTCCACTGTTTCAGTAACACGATTTTACTTAAATGATTTGATTAGCAAGTCTGGCACCTTATAAACACACAGTGTAATGGTCTTGGCTATCCAGGGCGTTACAACTTGGTATCAGAGCGTCCTAGGTTTATGGGTCTTGAAGACTAGCTGGATATGTACATTCGCCGCGGGAGACAAGCTCAACTCGGGGTTTGGTAATTGTGTATGCATGATGAGGTGCTTAAATGATTTGAGTGAGATATGATTGTTGATATGTGTTTGATGAATAGGGAGCATGAGATACTGATGGGGCCTGGCCCTTGACTGCTGTTTAGGCATGTTGATTAGTATTTCTCTTGCATGTGGTTGAATACATGGGTAATGGCGATATAGGGATTGCATGTTATTATATGTTAAATTGAAACTTGTATGATATACCCGTTTGTTGGCATGGAGGGCATAAAAGGTATGAACGCATCTAGTGATAAAGAGATTTGATAATTTATGCATAATATGGGTGCTTAATATGTTTTATGTGTGTTTGATTGTTATGATTGTTTGGATCTGCCTTTGAGTTGGTTTTGGGTATAAACGTCAGGGCTGGGAAGTTTAGTCGATAAAGACAGATTAATTCAGGGTGTATGTATTGAGAATGGTCAATTGGATTCAGTTTTGGTTTTGGTAGGGATGGACGATGACAGTTGGGAGGTTGGAATCCTCCACCTTCCCTTGAGATTCGCAGCGGGTGTTTGTTGATATATGAGTCAGGCTGTAAGGTCTGATAGAATTTATTGGATGGATGAAAAAGGCAAATTACTGAGGAGGAACAGACAAGAATTATTGTACGGAAGTCTTATCCTCTAGTTTCGAGGAAGGTTTGGGTTTGTTCAGGAATCAATTAGTAAATGGGTGTGGCTAACCCCGTTCTTAGTGATATGAGAAGGATAAATTGGGATGAGTAACCTTACTAGGCAATTGTGGTAAAAGGGTGTCAAAAGTGGCAAGGTAGCGATAGTACATATTGTTGAGTTTGGTGGGTTGGTCGATCCACTTTGGATTATGGTGCAAATGGATGAAGCCGGGGATGATAAGTCATTTGTGAGTTAAACTCTGAGTTGGTTGTCTGTGCTTGGGCAGTAGAGAGAGAGGGCCTCATTATCTATGGTGAAGGGAATACATGTGATGATATTTTCGTCCGTCGAAATATAGTAAGTGTGGCTACTCGGTGATTGGAAGAATGAGAACCTTTGGTGGTTTTATGGTTCTTGGTTTGGACAGGAAAGGGGTTCAGTGCACAGGTTGGCCATTGAGGCAGGGAAGACTGGGATACTTTACTCATTTAAAGCCCAAGGTTAGTTTCTCAGAAGTGACCAGTGGCTTGGATAGCCTTTGCTTTGGTTGGGAAGAGAGCTGAAAGGAGTGGGTGTTGTGCGTCTATTAGGAAGGATTCAGATGGGTATATGTTGAGGGAAGTTAATATGTTATATTAGGGACAACTTTGGACAGTCATGAGTATTTCTTGAAGTATATTGATTGGACTGAATGGGAATTATATTAGTTAGTAGGAAAGTAGATAAGAATGCAGTTTTCGGCCACAGTTTGGAATTTGGGTATGGAAGAAGTTGGTATCAGGGACGCAATGAGAGATGATATTAGGGATGAAGAGTTTAAATGCCTCGTTACAAGACAGGACGGTGTCTTTAGGAGTTGATTATCGGTCTGGTTATTACTAGATAAGGATCAAGGAAAGAGACATCTTAGGGAATTATTACTTATACCGAGAGGGGTGTGATGCATTACTAGTAAGGATTTCTAGTCGTTTGTACTTTAATAACATGAGTAAGTCTGACGAGCAGAGAACAAGAAATGACATGGATGGTTTGCATTCAGGATTCACTAGTGACTAGTTGAATTACTCCCCAGTTAGAAGTGGAATGTGAACGACTACTATACTGATGATATCACGACTGAAGCAGTAGGGTCAGAAGTAAAGTTTCAGAGGGTAGTAACTTCATTCTTCAAAGGTATTCCAGGTTAAGTACAGGATGGGAGGAGATCAGGTACAGAAAGAGTTGATCAGAAGCACACTAAGACCGATGAATGTATCAGCTACTACTTGAAGTATCCTCGAAGACAGTTACAGCGTGAGGGTTTTTAACATGAAGAGTCGGTCAAGCAGGGGGAACGGTGATGGGTTGTAAGAAAGGAGCGGTAACTCTTGAGTTTAAAAAAGGGAAATCCTTGCAGTGGCTGGCGTTTATACTTGGAGTGTGAGGTCTACTGCAAGGGAAATGATTAGAGCCTTAGTTGATGTGATGGACACTACTTGAGTTATATCAGTGGGACAAGACAGACTGGGTTGGTTTGTGGGTTTCCAGATAAGTTTCTAAGGAATTTGTCAGGGAGTTCGTCTGCGCAAAGAGATGGATTGGGGATAAGACTGGTGTCAGGGATGGAATTAGATCTAAGATGTTGTATTGAATGGTTTTAACAAAACGATGAGAGTTAAGGTCTTAATTGTTGAGTAGGATGACATACTTCAGGAAGGATCTTTGATCTGGTTATTACCAGCTAGAGATCAGAAATAGTTAAGGATCTTTGATCTGGTTATTACCAGCTAAAGATCAGGTGCAGTTAGGGATCTTCGACCTGGTTATTACCAGTTGGAGAACAGGGAAGAGGATAAGTAGGAGGTTGCTATTATGTTGGATAAGGGCACTGAGGATGCTAGGTTATGTGTTGAGGGTTTGGTCAGTGCCAAACTGTTTTTTGTGTGAAATAGGTGAAAAGAGTATTCAAAGATTATCTGAATTGGACTTGTAATTGTCTTGATCGACAGCATAGTGATGTATTCTGGTTAGAGCTTTGTTAAGGTTGAAGAATGCCTTGGAAGTAAGAGTTTCCCTAGGTAAGCATGATGGTACCGGTAGTTGGGTGAGATTCACATCTTCTTACAGATTAGAATCAATTGTTGTGTTGCTATGATACCTCAAGACAGGAGGAAGTGATGATCTATGCATGGTGTTGGTTAAAGGATCCGACTGGAACTAGAGTGGAGTATCTAGTAGGCTTATTAGCCAGTGGATACCTGGAATTGTTATCGTATACAGGAACAAGAATGACAGTTAAGGAAATCCCAAATGAAAGGAATCAAAGGCAAGTCTTAATTGAATTAGCAAAGGATTCTACAGTGTTATGTGTAAATTTATAGTGATATAAGGACCAAATTTGGACTCTGATGGACACCGAAATTACATAGAAATTCTGGATGAATCTCGTACTACTCTCTTGGTCCTTTCATCCAGGCATTAGGAAAAAGGTACAATAATTTGAAGGTTTTTATTGGAGGCATAGATGGAGAAGAATATAATGAATGAGGAACAAAATTCTTATCCCGATAGCAGTTTGTGATAGGCATCGCAACCTTTGAGTATGTTATAATGGGAATAAGGAAATATGGTGATAGGTATTGCAGAGAGGTTGCCAAGATGGTGGGGTCATCATGGATCAACGTTTGGGGAGAACTTGCTTTTATCAGTAAGAATAATTTATACAGTTGACCAGTATTCAGAACTCTAAGCGAGACGGGTGGTAAGCCTCCATGGAATTCGGAGTTAATTTTATTGAACAAGGACTTTATCTTATTCTCAGGTCTTGGGAGGATTAAGAAAGGCAATGAATAGATAGACAGAATCTGACGAGTTTTATTATTTCCAGACTGATGGTAAATCAGAGAGAAATGGAGTTATTTGGTTATTGGAAGAACACTTGATAAAATGGAATATAAGAAGGATTATATATCATCCCTTCGTTGGAATGAGATAAGTGATAGGTTGTATTTGGATCTGGAGGTAGTTCGGGGGATCATTGAGATTATTAAAAGATTAGAGCATGAAACTCACTTTTCAAACTAGATGGAAAAGCTTTATTGAATTAGGAAACAGAGGTATGGAGTTTCGAGTAGAAGATGGTAGCTTTCGTGGGATGTCGCCAGAGATAGAGAGGTGAAGAGCTTGATGGACCCCAGGGTATCAAGGCTGTTTGGATTCGGTAGGGGATCAGTGAGATTGATTTAAGTTGACTACATCTTTGGGCACCGTTAGCTATACGCAGTGGATTTTGTATTCCATGTTAGGGACATGGATTGGAGAAACTCATGTGTTGATTGATAAGGATCTACAGATTAAAATGAAGATATTCCATGTGGGGTGACCGGTTTAAGCATGAGATTGAAAGACTGAGATTTTGAGGAATAAGATTGTACCTTGAGTTAAGGTAACACACCAGAAAAGGTAGGGTCAAGGAGTGACCGGGATAGCTGGAATCAGTTGTGTGGAATTTGTGTCCTGAATTGTTCAGGTAAATTTCGAGGACGAAATTCTCATTAGGAGGGGATAGTTGTAACGACCCAAATTCACTAATAAGGCTTAAGGGCCTTGATTAGTGTGCCGGGAGGGCATGATGAGAATTATGTGTGATGATTATGATTAAGATGCATGATTATGATTTTAAGCAGGTTATATGACTATGTGAATTATACTATGTGATAATTATGATGTGTGAATCGTACCACGTGGGTGCCGTGATACTAGTGTGATGCACGTGCCGAGACGGTCCTAGAAAGCTAGATAGTGGTAACTGGTAATTTGGTAACCTGTGTAACTATTAGTAACTATAGAGAGTAACAAGTTTTATGGGGAAAGTGGTAGAATTGCAAAGCTGGTGAAAAGATAAGTGTACCCTTGAGGCTTAGTTAGAAAAGGATATTTGAGGAAGGTTAAAAAGGTCTTTTGGCAGTAATATAGAGTCTTTGGCTGAGGGAAAAAGATATGTACGATTTATTATGCTAAGTAAAGCTGAAGTTAAGTCTTGGAAGGCTAGAAAGATCAAGAAGGAAAGGGAGAATCAAGAATCTAAGAGGCAAGGTGGGAGAGGAACTGAGCTGAGTTCCTTGAGGCTAGAGAAGGGCTTAAGGAGGTGGAATCAAGCATATATCAAGGTTTATACTGAGGTAAGGGATTGATCCCTGTTTTGTTAAGTTTTGAATTTGGTTTTTGAAAGGAATTGAGAAATAGCCATGGTTTTTCTTGTGTGGGATTCAGCTGGTTTGTTAAGGTGGAACTTAGCTCAAGCTTGGATTGGAGGGAGCTCAAGTCGAATTTCTGATAAAGGTAAGGGTATTAAGTGTATTTGCAATTTCATGGCTGTTATGGTTTAAGGAATTAGGGGACTGGTTTGTGCTTTCTTAACTTTCAGTTTAAGTGTTAGAGTTTGAATTTAGGTGTGAATTATGTGGATAAATGTGTAGATGAGTTGGGTTATAGTGTTTATAAGTTGTTGGTTGGTCTATGTGGGGTTTCAAATAGGTTTTGGGGCTTGGGTATGAAGTTGGGATGATTTGGAGTGAGTTAGGCTTGGGAAAAACGCGAAGGGAAACCCAGAAATCTGGGTCTGCGATGGTGTGCCGCGGCACGGCTTTTGCTTGCCGCGGCCTAGGGGTCTCTGGAGGTGGGTGCCGCGGCACAAGGAATGTGGTGCCGCGGCACAAGGCTAATTTCAGGGTGTCACATTATGCAATTTTTGGCCTTTGCTCCGGGGGTTCGGGAGATGTCTCCGGGGTGTTGTTCTAAGGTTTTGGGGGTTCCGAGAGTGTGGATTGGGTTCCGGGAAGGTAGTCTTGGATTTGTTAATGACAAAGAATATTGTATTTGTGTTGTGATTAGGACTTTGGAGAGGCTCGAGGTAGAGGACCGTGCTCGCGGCTTCGTGGCATCGGAAACCGGGGAATTGAAAGGTAAGAAAGCTGCACCTGAGTATGTGGTTAGGTTGGGACTAAGTGTTCCCTATGTTGGTATGTATTGTTATGTGAGTGTGATTAACCATGTGGTCACGATGGGACTAAGTGTTCCCAACATTTGTATATCATGTCGTGAGATGGTGTTATTACGCCATGGGACATGCGATTACCGGCCTAAGGGTGTCGGAATCAATATTTGCGCATTGAGGCGCAGCTCGGCCACTGGGAGCTGAGGCAGCTTATTTATCACTGAGCTTGGTTAAGCTGGGCAGAGTCAGTGAGTATTACACTGGGGGCGGCCCTATTGAGCCGAAGACAGTGTGCTAAATAGAGGGTGCGACTAAGGGCGCCAACCCTGAATGTTATTTGATGGGTATGACAATCTATTGGTTATGAACGTGAATATTGTGCTATGAATATAGTTAATTGACTGTCTGAATGACAACTGTTATTGCTGATTGGATAAATGTGTGAAATGTTGAATTCTCGGTTGGGCATTGTGAAATATTTGTTAAGTGTTGCTGATCTGACTATGTTATCATGCTTTCTTGCTGGGCCTTGGCTCACGGGTGCTACGTGGTGCAGGTTAAGGCAAGGGCAGGCTGGACCAAGCCCGAGGTGGAGAGCTCCAAGGTGAAATGTACATAGCTAGCTGTTCGATCACCACGATCGAGGAGTGGACCAGGACAAGGACTACCTAACTGCTCGTTTTTGCCTTAGTATGGCCAGTCAATGTATTTAAACTTTGTAACTTTTGTTAATGGCTTTTAGACTGTTGTTTTTTGGGATCCCATGTAGATAAACAATGCTTAGCAATGAAAATATAACTTTTGAGACCAAAACACTTTTAACCCTAGTTCCTCCACTGTTTCAGTAACACGATTTTACTTAAATGATTTGATTAGCAAGTCTGGCACCTTATAAACACACAGTGTAATGGTCTTGGCTATCCAGGGCGTTACACAGACGCTCCAAGAACTCGACCTGATGACGAATCATCAGGGCCTTCCCTCTTCTCCTGGCTGCTATCCCACGTCCGGGATACCAGTTTGGACTGTTCCTCTCACAGAGCCGCCTCTCCCTCTTCGGGCAAAACCGGATGGACGGGGAGCGCAGCCACTCCCAGAAGGTCCTTGGCGTCAAGGTGACTCTCCTCGGAGTATTCCTCAGCCGAGCCAGCACCTTTGGTCTTGGTCCTCTTTGTCCCCTTCGCGGCCTCACCCGTGCTTGAGTCCGCGGTTCTCTTCCCGAAACTCCAACTCACCAGCAGGTCCCGCTCCAGGTCGATTACCAGGGGATGGGCAGGAGCTGAGATAGTTTCAGGATTAACTGTCATGATCAGGACCGCAGCTGAGGCCTCCCTAACTGAGTTAGGCTCCGGCCCCAAGCTCCCAAGGATCGCGTCCGGAGCTTTCGGCTTGGGCGCACCTTTGGCGGTCTTCTTTGCCGAAGCTCTAGCCTTGGCAGCCCGGACCTCAAGGGCCTGCTTCATCTTCTCCACGGGATCGGACATGTTGGAGTCTTCTAAAATGAACAAACAAAAAAGGACTTAGCAAAATACACAAGTCACGGCGAATGAGTAATCACATGACTAAAAGTAATCCGGGACGAACCCTTGTCTAGACCTCAGACTCGACTCAATTCTCCTAAGGCGAAGGAACGGATTCGATCTCCCATGTCATCCGGGTATAAGAAGTTCCCATACTGAAGGAACTCAGACGAATACATGAGAGTTTCCTGATCTACAATGATGGGAGAAGAAGGTCTCATCTCTCCATCAACCCCGAACACGGGGCCTCGATAAACTAGTCTATCCCTATCTAAGTCCCTAACTCGGGGAGCATAAGTCAAAAGCAAAGATGAGTTACCTCGCCCTGATACACTAGCACTAGGGGTCCCCGTGTTCGGATGGGCCTCGTCGAAGAGGGCTTCCAGCTCCTCGGAGGTGGCACTCTCCTTCTCCTGGGTCTGGTCCCGCTTCCTTTTGGCCGCGTCTGCCAGGGCAGCGGCCTCTACAGCCCTGATGTGCTCAAGGGCCAGCTCCTCCCTCAATTCCGGGTCTTTCTCACATTGTATCCCCCGGAGACTGGGGGCCTTGATCATTTGATTGGCCGCTAGCATCCCGACCACCCGGAGGTTATCAGTGTTGACGTAGCCCCCTACGTCCAAATCTTCTGCACTTAGCTCGGAGTAGAATTTCTTCCAGTCCAAGATGAACTGGGTGAGGGGAGTCTGGGCATAGGGTCCTGCCATCAAAGGCAATATGTTGAGAATGAGGAATAAAAGGCGAAAACAAAAAAGAAACTAGGGAATAGGAAGCCACTTACCCACTGGCTAGAAGCCTAACATCAGCGTGGGATTCTTTTCTAAAAGAAACATGGACATCATGAACCAGTAATGTCTGACGTTCGGGGGGTGCTTCCATGTGCAGGTAGGAGCAGCATAGTTGCCACGCAGTTTCAGCCTGTAAAAGTCGTCCAGGGTCTTGTCCTTGATGTTGACTTGCGGCTCTAGCTTGTAGAAATACAACACCTTTGCTGGTGTTGGATCTGGGATCTGCTTCGCTATGCAAAAGATGCGCCATCCTGCAAGCAGTCGGTACACTTGAGGCAGGAGCTGGAAAGGTGCAATCCCCACGAACTTGAGGAATTGCGTGAAGTAGTCATGAAACGGGAGAGTGGCTCCCGCACTGATGTGGCCCACGCTCCAGGCCCCGAACTCACCCACGCTGGTGTGAGCTTTCTCCTCTTTCCTGGCCAGACGAAGTAGACGATGGAAAATGTCGTCAACAAGCTTAGACATAAAAGGTCTTTTAAGTGTTTTTCTTTTATGATAATGTAAAGATATCAAATGAAATCTGGGGTTATTTATAAGAACTAGAGGGCTATTTCAATCTAACGGTTCGGCGCGATCACCCCCCATCGGACGGTCCTGGATCGTGCAGGGACATTAATGGACCTACTCGAGTATTGGATCGCGGTACCCTCGAGGCATGATCCGCACCGCCCTGATCCAACGACCCAGAAAAAGAGCACCTCAAAGGTCGTCCCATCCAACGGTCCTCTTTGTCGCAGAGATAATAATGGGAACATTCGTGCGGATGGGACGCTTCATAAACTGATCTGACATACTAGCCCCCAGCACAATAACCAATAGGATGTTTGCTGACCTTTCAAGACCAAGTGCCATCAATGCGCTAGTCACAATGGGACACGTGCACCCTTCATGATGAAGCAGGGCGAGCGGGAAGGTCTCCAGACGGCCCTGAAGTAAATGAACTGGGGCTTTGGTAAACGAACCCAGATCCTGGTAAATGGTCCGGGCTTTTTGGATTCTGTCCTAGACATCAAAGCGGGTTGTCATTCCGTGATCGATCAGCCAGCGGTGTCACCCGTCCACGGACCCGTCGCCTTGGAAAAGAGCCAAGAAGTGCCGAGAAGGTCCGAGAGGGAGACAAGCCTCCACCGCGCAAGTCCAGATGAAGGCTTGGGGGGTAATTGTTATCCCCATTTCTTCCTACATGTATGGGTCCACACTATGAGTCCATGGCCCGCTTTCCTGGGAGTTAAGGCCCAGAACAAGCCCATTAGGCGAGGGGAAAATGGGTATTGGTAGCCTAAGTCACGACAAGGCCCAAAGGGATGCCGGGAGAGCAAGTCGGGACCATTGTCAGGGCAGGCTGTATAAACTCGGGACTGCATACCGAGATGTTCCCCGAGGTACCGTAAAGGAGGTCGCGGCTACCAAATCCAAGATTGGGTCAGGATCTCCGTGGATGAACCCGGGTCCTGGTAAATGAAACGAGGCCCTGGTAAATGGAGGGGGACCTTGGTAAACGGACTGGGGTGGGTTGTCTGAGTTTGGCAAGATAAAGTGTTCGAGATACTGACATCGTCCCATGAGGCGTGGGGTGTTGTCCCCACGCTTCACCTGCAGAAGAGACTACCTCGGGATTGTACGCCGCTGGTTCATAACTGTGTCGCCACTAATCTGACCGATCTTGTCCCCCAAATGTTCCTCGTAGCCCATAACACCCAGACTGAAACACCAGTCTGTCGCATGTCTTAGAATAAGATATTATTTGGGCTGGCCCAATGGGCTTTGATTAATGTATGTTTCATATTTCAATCCTTTGTATTAGGCTCCCATCAGAGAATCCAATGGTATTTACACCTATAAATACGAATAGTGGTGCACTGAGGAGGGGATCTGAGATTTTGATTGTAAGCAGTTACTCTGCTCAAACTTGTACAAAACTCCATTGTCAAAAAGTTCTCTAAGCTCTAATACGACTGTCTCGTGGACTAAGGCTCATTAACGCCCCAACCACGTAAAAAACTTGTTTACTTTTATTAAATCATTTCTTTTACGCTCTCTAATATTTCATAATTCTGGTTTCCAAAAAACTCGGTAAACAAATGGAGTAACAAGACTCTGCAAGTTCCGAGAGAAAGATATGACTGCAACATTTATCACATAAGTTTAGTAAATTCACAATAGAGTCAAATACTCTTGACATTGAAACGAAATATCGCAGTTGTACTGTATAAACCATGTCCTCATAACACGCCACTCACTCTACATCTATGAATGAGGATGCTGTAAGTGTCCACCTAACACCTAATTACAAAATAACTCATCTTACCATTATACCAGCATGTATGAGAGAGGAAATTGTAGGTGTTTATTTGATTAGACACTTAATCACAAAATAGTTCCTCCTACCATTATAAAAGATTTTGTCATCCATGCAGCCTATCCAATCGATATCACTAAAACCAACTATTGAGTGTCATAATGTTGATTTGTCGATTGCAAAGACATCCTTGATACCATAAGGATGACTACTCAAGTACCAATCCAGCATGCCCATGACAAATATCACAATAGGGAATGCGTATACGTGAGTAAACTCGAGGCTGCCTTCAATAAGCATGTATGGAACAATCTCAAAATTGATCTCTCATCATTATCAATACACATGGACTTTAGGCCTTTCACAATACATCACACTTTAGACTATTCCAAAGTTCTCAATGAAATTGAAACATTACTCATATCAAAAAATAGTCAACACAAACTATGAGACAATTCAACTTTCCGTTGATCTCATCATGAAGAATCTAAATACTTAGACCATGCAAGGCTTCTCTAAAATTCTTCATCCGACAGAGACTATCAAATAACGGTTTTACTTGTCTCCAGATTAGATCAGTATCATAAAATATGAGCAATGTACTATATCATGTAATAATATAAACATATCATTGTTCCCACTGATCTCTCACATAATATTGACTAACGATAATGTTTTGAATTATGCATTCTGAGAATAACAATAATCATTGTCTTGGTGTCTTTCCAAAACGAATTTAATCCATTGAATTCAGGTGTCCTTGTTAGTTGCCTTCTCAAGGCTTGATTGATCCAAATGAAATTCTAAAATAAGAATTTAGTTCTCACATCCTTATATATTGATTTCCAAATAGTCACCACTTTACCATCCAATAATAATGCATTTTGAATAGTTCATTCCATTATAATGGTAACTAGCTATAGGCTTTAATCAATCTTAATTTATTCCTCAAATAGTTTGTTCTTAACAAGAACTGCCATCAAGAAAAATTTCCCAATTATCATGTGATTAAGCCTAAACTTCCATGCTTGATCATATCTTGGAAATCGTGATATTAACATATCGGCTCTCCAAATAAGGATTAAGAACTACTAATGGCTCTCGATTAACAATTTTGACGTATATGTCGTCAACCTTATTTCCTGCTTGAAATTGTAGGTCTGTAAAACTATTTTGATCCTATATCTTTGCTTGTTCACATATGGAGTTTCTTATCATATTTTGGCTGATTTTAGGATTGACAATAATAACAGCGGAAGCAAAACAAGGGATAAGTCCAGTTATTCCCTAAATAATCTTTCTACCCTTGACTAATCCCAACTTGAGACTCCAACATAGATAACTTTATTTACTTATCATCAATAGTGGATAGAAGAGACAATTATATGAACCTTAGTACTCTCAAAAAATAACCATTGAGATAATCATCTTCTCTTTCACAATTAAACTTTGAGATTGTGATTGCCCAAAAACAAGGTCTGCAAATTAAATCCTTATTCAGTCTCAACCTATATAAGGCTATTCAGAATGAAACGATACAAATCATCAAATCTAAATCATTTTGAGAGTCATAGCAAAATACTTAACTCATATTGTCTCTTTAAACACCTAACATGGTTGTGAATATGGAACTATGTTTGTGATTATATTAGTCCATACAAAAATTCAAATATCTCTCCGACTTGGACCAATACAATAAACAAACACCATATTAAACTTCATTAACTAATAGGCAGTCAAATAAATCATGTATCATATTATACCGATAGGATACATATATTAAACATGATTTGGCCCGGAAGATATTCAAATATAATAACAACATGCATGCAGTACAACCATTGAGACTATATATATACGTCCCGTTTTGTACTTGTCACTTCATCAAACAATGCGTATAAGAAGTGACTGCACGTCATTATGCATGTTTGGATTAATCATTTATGTGTTTTCCACTTTGAAGCTTTCTAAAACACGAAAAACGCTTAAAACTTTGATGAGTCAAAGCTTGAGAAGACTGTGCTCAAGATAATGATCATATGAGAGATATTTTAACAAAATAGTAATAAATACTCGATATCTCTCAAATCTTATACATGATATTATAGATCATAAAAACTTTATGGACAAAAGAATCAATATATCAACATGTGTACTATGCTTAAATAAGTTAAAACCTAACTTCTTCTTATTCTTTCCATTGGTTATCTTAAAAAGAATACCAAGTCATCAATATCACTATATGGCAAGCTTTGTTTCATTGACTTCAATCAAACCAAAATTGTTGCCTAAATATAACTTAGCTATCCTCAAATTTAGTAGCAACAACGACATGATATTGAGTACACATGCATTATTCCATTTAATTTGGATTCATCATGTTTACGAACGTCTCCAAGTAATACGATTATCACCTCGAAATAGATAATGATCACATATCCATTGTCGTATTCATCCAAAATTTGTCCACTTATGATCTATGTCATATCTTGAGCCTTAATTATAAGAAAACCACAATAGATGATTCACTAGTTCCACTGAAACTATCTTAGGGCATAAAATCAATGCAATAGTCTCATGAACTCATCATTATCGAAAAACGTAAGAGTTTCACTCCAATACCTTAAGAGATTCCTAAGCGATCTCATCCTTATAAAGTTGTCATAGAAGGATTGATTAACACATATATATACCTCACTATAGCCAACTCACATCCATCTCAATAATCAAAATCTCTCACTGATCATAGAGTAGCTTGGCATCTATTTAAACAATGCGACTTCAAGATTTATCAATTTTAGGCCTACTCCATCTTTACAATGAGATATCGTTATGTCAAAACATATTATTGTCCCATCCGATAATTAAATGGTAGAGATTTTAGGATTGCTTGAAGCTAAGAGAAATATCAATGAGCAGTGCCACTACGCATGTGAAAACAAGGATCGCGTTATCTGCTTGTTTTCTCAGCTTTCCAAATGATCTATCAACAGAAACGATCATGTCATGCTAGAGTCGTTCTAACAAAACATATGACTCTTACACAGGTAAGGACAACCACTTCACATGTCACAACCAAATTCATTAATCCACTACCGACAGGGTAGAAAAGATTGTGCGGTTCATGCATCCAATGTGTTTCCTTTACCATCTAAGCATCCTACCCAACAATAAAATCATTGACAGGATGAATAAATTGTTTGTATGGATCTTAGTATTTTGTGATTGACACGATAGAAAATAATAATAATAAATCACAATGTTCAATAATTGACATGTGAAAG
The DNA here is from genome assembly GCF_963169125.1 of Humulus lupulus. Taxonomy (NCBI): domain Eukaryota; kingdom Viridiplantae; phylum Streptophyta; class Magnoliopsida; order Rosales; family Cannabaceae; genus Humulus; species Humulus lupulus. Next base: position 95,490,069 of record NC_084793.1, read on the forward strand.
CTTACGATAGGTAAGCATAACACATTCAATGTATAATTTTAATCTCATAATCATCAAATGAGGTCAAATACGCATATTATCAATCTAACAAAATTTATTACAAAAATAACTTTAAAGCATTTAGTAATAATCAACATAATTAATGCTTCAACAACAATCAATAATTTGTCACAAATTATCCATACTATATGCCAAAAAAATAATGATTCACAAAATCACAAATGGCACATATAACAAAATTATGGAAAGTAAATCAAGATTGACCTTGTATGAGATTAAAATAATCAATAAGATTCCAAAATTTGCTAGCTTAGACTCATGATAGGTTAGTACAAAAGCATCCAAATTTGTTACAACCTCACAATTTTCAATATCTACGAATATGAAATATTATTTTACAAAAGTTATAATATTAAAATTATGAATATTTCATATACATAAGTAGAAATTTAATTAATAATTGTGCGAACATGCATGCTTGTAAGATTATGAAAATAATTATGTGAATCAATAAAAAAAAAAACTTTTAGACCATAGTATATTCACATGATTAATCATAAACAAACATACTATAAGCCATGCATTTACTAAAATATTGTGATAACAATGCCAAAATTTAGAAATTAATTTTGGAGTAAAAAAATTGTCCCAAAAAATCTGAAATAATAATAACCCCAAAAACCGAATAAAACGACATGTAGTTTGATAGAAAACAACATGTAGTTTGGAAGAAAACGACATGTAGTTTTGGAGAAAACGACATGTAGTTTTGGAGAAAACGACATGTAGTTTGGGAGGAAACGACATATAGTTTAGTATAAACGACATGTCGTTTTGTCGCTAGGAAAATGACATTTTTACACAAAAACGATACGTCATTTTCTTAGGTCATCCCTGACCTTCAGACGGGTAAACCCGACCTGTTTCGAACCCGGAAGTCGCACCAGTCGAATTTTGTCCCCCTAGAACTTCATTTTTGACGCTGTTTTGAGAGTTTTGCTCCTAATTCATTTTCTATTGAACCATAACAATTATTTGGCTAAAACAAGCTTAAAAAACCATATCATCTCAAACCCATTTTGAACTCAAAAAAGTTTGAAAAACTCATTAAAATGGCCAAATATGTGTCCAATAATCATAAAAAAAAATCACCCACAAGTCACATTCATGATGTACAAACTCAGTGTAACATTTATTTGAAATAAAACTATGCATTTCAAAATTTGGATTAATAGAATCAACAAAAAACCCAAAAATCTGAAAAGTAGTCAAAACATTCAAAAAAACTATTTTTACAACCCCAAATTCTTATGAGTTGGCTCTTGATACCAATTGTTAAACTTATTAAAGAAGGATGAGTAGAAAACAATAACAATCATATTCTACAACATCAATCACAATATATACATTCTCATAGAATATTGGAGCATGTTTTAATAAAATTTGAGTTAGAAAATTACCTCCAACATCATCGTTCATGGGGCGATTAATGGTTGCGTACTACCTGCCACAAGAGAAGCTAAAAATAACAAGATGAGCAAGGGGTGTCTATGAACACTACTCTCTCATTTTTCCCTCTAAAACACCTATTGTCCACACACACTTAATAAAAGGGTGTAACCCTTTTTATAAACCATAATGGGTCTATTGGGCCTAAATACCCAATGAGAAGATTAGTTGTCTTGCCCCAATGAGCTGGCCTAAAGACGTTGAGAGCGTATTCATGGGCCCCGAGCGTGTTAGTACCTTATGTCCATCACATTATGGCCCGATGGTAATAACATGCAATATCGATTACATAGTTATCCTTACATGCTAATCACAACACTGCGTGAGCAATGTGTAATTATGTCAGTCCATATAATATATTCCAACAGAGAATTGATCTTATAATTGAAAATATTTTGACCAAATTCGAAACTAGGTACTATTTTAATCTATTTTGTAAAATACAAAGTCTGAATTATTATTTAACAAAATACAAAGAACAATTGTGTATTAAGTAAAAACAGAAGACCAAAATAATATTTTCCATTATTATTAACATCTGTCTATAATTGATTATATCCAGCTCATTTTCTCTTTTGTTGATGATAAATTTGGTTACGTATCTTGACTTTCCAGGTACAGCCTCAGCCAGCCATAATAAAAAAAAATTGCAAAAAGTCATCATGCAAACAAGAGTTGCTTTGTATCTACAGTCTACTAGCCTACTATTATTTTGCTGGAATAATAGGCTACTATTATAAATTATTTACTTTAAAGTCTGACTATATAATTAAAAATATTTTGGCACTTAACTATCCCAACCCTACATATCGTAGTATATGGTATTATGGTAATTTAGCAAACAAATATTTATGATCATAAATGCTTCTTTGCTAATTTCCTTACGTATTTAAACTACCACCTTGCTAATTGCACACACTATTTATACATGTCTAATTAATCTCAACAACACAATTAAAAATAATGTAGTTTCTACTTAAAAATATTTATGGTTACAATTTAAAATACATCATTATGTGTAAAAAATATTTATAATTTAAGTATGTATCTAGCATTAATTTTTTTTATGGCATGTTTGGAAGTCATTATATAATTACAAAGTTGTATAATTATTACCTTAGACCATTTCCAATAGCTGGTGTATAATTTATGATAAATTTGACCTAAAATATATATCAATGATATATTTGGCCAACTTTTTGCTTTTGTACTCCAATACATAATATACAAACTAGCTAAAAAAAATAAATATAATTATTAATGTTTATTGAAAATATACAAAAATAATTAATTTTTTGTATTAAGAGATACATTATAAATTAAAAAATTAATAATTTGTATTAATGAGTAACGAAGAAGTAATTAAAAAAGGTGATATTTATTATGGATTAAATTTGGCCCATGCTATATTTTGTGTCAAATTTGATACAACTTTTAGTATGTGCCAAATTTGACACATATTTTAGACCACCATTAAAGTTCAATTTTATGAAGATAGACTAAAAATAGATATACATTACTTTTATAGCACTCCATTAGAGATGCTCTTAGTTACATAATATATTAAAATATGTGATTAGCTTGGATGTCAATTGTAAGAACATTTTTAATAGAGTGCCAAAAAAGTGGTGTATTGCTATATTTAGTACAATCTAGTAAAAGTATCACTCGATTGGTGTTCTAAAAAGTGTGCTAAATTTGACACATGCTATAAGTTGTACAAAATTTGACACAAAATATAACATGTGTCAAATTTGACACAACAATAATTATCATTTTTTTATTTACTATATTATTACTAATTATTATAATTTATCAATCAACAATTAATGACTAATTTTTTTTACAAGTAAAAAGTGAAAAATGATTAATTTTTGTATATTATCAATAAATATTAAATAATTTATTGACTTTTTGAGTTAATTTGCATATCGTGCATTTGAGCACAATTATAAATATTGAGTCAAATATAACTTTGAATCATTTTTTGTGTGAAATTTAACATAAATGTTTTAGGAAAAGACTACAGTGTTGATAGTGTTTTGGCAACACCGGTGTTGACAAAAGATGGTTTCGACACGTGGATAGTTATAAATTATAAGTTTTCAATATCACAGTGTATATTGTAGCTGTTTAGAACTTCCCACAAATTTTCAAGAAATTCCAAATAATTTAAGGTGTCGAAAATATTAAACAGTCAAATTTTTCACTCGTGTCTGTTTTTGAGTGCACGCATGCAACAAGTTGTTTTAATCTTGTTTTCAGTACCGTAAATTATTCGAAATTTCTTGAAACTTTGTGGGATGTTCTAAATGACTATGTACTTGCCGAAACTAATTTTTATCAACATCGGTATTGACAAAAAACTGTCAACACTGTAGTCGTTCCCAAAATTTTTATATCTAGCCTTCAACATGGTCTAAATAATAATTACATTTGAATTCTTATAGTTAGTAATTATATAGTAAAATAATATTCTGCTATAATTAATATTGAAAATTGATAATATTAAGTAAAAAATACTTTCGAAATAAATTTTATCTACTTAAAATATTTAAAATAAGTTTAGATATTTTGGTATTTATCACTTCTACACCAATTAAAAATTCAAGTTGTTGACGGTGAACCTTATCAACCACAAAAAAGGGAGGAACTGTCGTGATGAAAATTCAAGAAAAATAAACCACAGACAAAAAGACAAAAAGTTATAGTGGTTTTATCCAAAAGGATGACATGCGTACACTTCTCAGTTTGTATTCCGTTTTTCTCTTCTTACAAAACTTTTTTCTATGTTAAAATGATCACATTGCTGCATTCTTAGAGCACTCTGTTCTACTTCATCTTTTAAAATACTTCTAAAAAACACACATTTTTATATTTTACCTTTAAGTTTTACATTATACCATACATCCGATTCTCTATATATTTCTCTACATCATTTAAATATTATATCTTTAAACATATTTTATTAATTAAAGTAAAATAAAATAATTAAAAAAGAAAAAAGAAATAATAAATATATATATACTAAATAGGAGAGAGAAAGCTTGTAAAGAAAAATAATAATATTAAAATATTATATATATATGATATGTAAATGTTATGTAAATGTAGATATGTATTAATTGGAGTTTGTGCATATCTATTATAAATATATGTATAAAGGAGCTGATGGAATGTGTTTTTATGAGTTTTAGCTAAATATTATAGAGAAAATGTATTACAAAATACATCACCAAAATATATATATATTTTTATAATTTACCTCAAACTTTTACATTGTACCATATATCAACTTCTCTATTTTTTCTCTACATCATTTAAATATTATATTTTTTAAAAATATTTTATTCATTTTAAGAAATAAAATAATTAAATATAATAGTATCACACTCATATTGTACGCCCTAAATATCCGCGAGTTATTAGCGAGCTGGAAAATTGCATAATTCAGTCCGCCACGTGTAAATTGTCCACCCGGAGCTGCTGTTACGAGTCTCCACCTCCCTAGCCCGAAGCTGATCAGAGAGTTAGCAGTCTACTCGAAGGCAGTGGGTCAGCAGTATGGATATCACGAGTTGGCGCTACATCGAGCTCGAGGTGCAGCGTAGTCTGACTCGAATCCTTGTAAAGGCTACCACGCAATGTAAACGTGCACATATCAGACATCACGTGTCTATTCCATTCCTGAATTCTCGGACATGCAACATAAACGTGCGTGTTTAGGCACCCCACGACTGGTTTGGGCCATGCGGCCCATTATCTCCCCTTACCTATTGATTAGACAACACCTCATTGTCAGGTTTTAGGAATTAATCATCAGTGTCACAGAGATGACATGATGGGTAAGAAGGTCACGGGATGACCCCCTTTACCAACACCCAGGCATCCTCTCCCTATAAATACCGAGACACTGGGCGTTGCAAGGGGTTGGAATTTTTTGTTGTAAAGAAACACTTTCTAAAAAAATACTCAAGAGATATCAATAATATTGACTGGTAGACTAGAGGGATTTTAACCTTCGAACCACCTAAAAGGAAAGGAGTGATAACCTTCCTACAATACTAATTTCGCCAGTTTGGAATATAAATATTTTCATATTACGGTTCACTATTTAGCACTAATCCATCCCGTTTATTCGTATAATTATCTGTTGGCGAAGAACCGCGTCAACACATATATATACAAAAGTTTATAAAAAAATAATAAAATATTTATAGCTTGATGAATAGTGTTTCACTACATATAAAGAGGATTTAGATTGGTGCTATTGCAGAAAACCTGACCATGGTGGTTACTCGTTTGAGGCATGGTAATGAAGCGGATCAACATGATGGGCAGGAGGCCCACCATGCCGCCATATTCGATGAACAAAACCCCGAGGTCCAGCAGTGACCGAGAAAGCAGCCAATGGGCCAGGGCGTCACCGGAAGTTCGGCACCCCGGCCGCCAAATCCAAACCCGGATTTCTACACGGCGATAGAGATGGAGAACACATAGTTGAGAAGTTAGCTGTCAAAAGTAAACAAGCAAATCGAAGAGGTCTTGGCCCGGTTACCCCCTTTTACAACCGACGCTAACGTCGGAAAGAGGCATAGTAGGACTCATAGGTCCCGCCAGGATAACCGGTCCAGGCCCAGCCGGTCAGTCAGAACCTCAACTCCGAGTTCTACTCCCACGTCATACCACCACGGGGAAACTGTGTTTGAGGAGTTTCCTAGGGCCGATCAGCAATTCAGCCGATCAGTCCGAACCTCAACTCATAGCTCGATTCCACCTTCGAATGCACCTAGAAGGGCCCGAGGCAGCTCGCGGAGGAGATCCGGGGAGGGCTCGCGAAGACAGCCTGCTCCGACCATCCGTCCTGCACCACGGTCAGACCACCGAGCGCAGGATGCGGGGAATGGTAGAGTGGAGCGGCCACGACCTAGCTTGATCCGACCAGACGGGACTAGGATCGCGTCACCAGTTAGGCATCCCTCGTCACCCATAAGATACCCATCTCCTCCCCGTCCAGTCTGGGACATTCCGGCTAATGGGAGTAGTAGGAGAAATCCTCCTTCCGCCGGTCCTTCCCGTCGTAGCAGAGCGCACGGGGAAGTCCCGGATCCTCACCCTCAGCAGCGGGCTCCGAGTTTCTCAAACGGGAGTTACTAGACCGGGAATCATTGAAGTGGCATGTCCGGTGAAGACCTGCTCCATCATTTGAGTTCGGCTCAAAGCCCTCGGGCCACCCCGAGGGTCGACCTTCGAGATCACCTCAACTCACAGAGAGGAGATCCGACTAGAAATGATAGTCATGCTCACCGAGGGGAGGGTCTGTCGGAAGTACATGACAGTGGGAATGTCCCACCTAACCAAGCTCAAGCTTGGAGGGAGAATAACCTGCCTAACACTTACAATGGAACTGGAGCTGTTGAACAGCCCCAGAACAACCAAGGAAGTAAGGACCAAACCCTAGAGCGTCTAGCTCAGATGGAGGAGTTGATGAAGAAGCTTTTATCGGAAAAGGAAAAAGATGAGTACGACTCGGGGGACGAACTCGAGCTCTTCGCCCCCAGCATAGCAACCATGGCGTATCCACATGGTTTCCGTATGCCCCACTTGTCCAAGTTCAATGGAGACGGAGACCCGTCGGATCATTTGGGTATGTTCAACACCCTGATGATGGCCCACAACATTGGCCCCGAGCTAAGGTGTTTGATATTTCCTTCCACCTTGACTGGGCCGGCCAGGCAATGGTTCAAGCAGAATAAAAAGCAGCCCATCAGCTCGTGGAAGACCTTTTCTGCTGACTTCAAGAGGGCATTCCGAGCTTCTTAAGCTGCCCGCGTCAAAGTCGACACCCTGGCAAATGTGAAGCAGCAGCCCGAGGAACCTTTGAAAGCTTACCTGAGCAGGTTCGCAAACGTCATGGCCCGAGCCAGGGACGTGGACGATAGTTCCAAGCTTATGGCCTTGAGGACTGGAATCCTCATTGGAGGCGGACTATGGAAAGAGATACAGAGAAAAGCTGTCAGCACCGTAGACGAATTCCTAAACAAGGCCCAGGGATGGATAAACCTGGAAGAGGCGCGAGCATCAGTCGCGGGAACCAGCCAAGCCCCTGATCAGCCCGTTGGAGTGGGAACGGATGTTGTAAAAACGACTCAAACCGTTACACAGAATAACCAATTGGGTGGAGGTAAGAGAAAAGGGAGTAGCGAGGGCGGACAGCACGACCCGAAGAAGAACAAGCCCATGGAACAATTTAAGCCAGTCTACACGACTTACACCGAGCTCACAAACACTAGGGAGAACATTTTCCTAGCAAACTTTGCCCGCCTTCCCCGGAAAAAGCTGGAGCCTTTGAAGCACCAGAAGGCCAAGAGGGACCCCTCCAAGTTTTGTCGATTCCACAACGACGTTGGTCACAACACTGACGATTGTATGCATTTGAAGGATGAGATCGAGACTCTCATCAGAGTTGGACCCTTGGCTCAATATGTGCGGAATAGAGTTCCCGATGGTCAACTGGCTCCAGAAGCTCCGGTAAGTCAGCCCGGGCCCCGGATAAATCAGGACACCCCTCCTCCTGTGGTAGGAGGAGAGATATCCACGATCTCCGAAGGCTCCCATCTGGCCGGCACGAGCAGGGGTGCCCAGAAGAGATATGTCAATGAGTTGAAGGCTCATAACGGAGTGGAGTTCATCCTAGAGCAGCATCTACCCAAACAGCAACGACTGGAGAGGCAACCAATCATATTCACCAAGGAAGATGCTAGTCACGTCCAGTTCCCCCATAACGACCCTCTGGTCATAACCGCCCAGCTCGCCAACCAGAGAATTAGGAGGATACTGGTCGATAATGGGAGTTCGGTGAACCTGCTGTTCCGGTCTACGCTGGAAAAGATGGGTTTATCTGTCACCGAGTTGAAAGCCACCTCCATGATACTGTATGGATTTTCCGGAGAAGGATCAGCGGCAATAGGAACAATTGAGCTGGTAATTACCCTGGGAGAGGGGCCCCGGACTGTCTCTAAACTCCTCAAATTTGTGGTCATCGATTGTCCCACCGCATACAACGCCATTTTGGGACGACCTACGTTGATAGCATTTGAGGCCGTAACCTCCATCCACCACCTTGCAGTAAAATTCCCCTCTTCCACGGGGATATGCATGGTACGAGGTGATCAGCTCGCTACCAGGGAATGCTATAGCATTTCCATGAAGGGAAAGTCACGACCCGGGCAGCAGACGATGACCATCCAGGGCGGGGACGAGAATTCTCAAGTAGTAGGATTTACTCCGGAGATAGAAAAACCTCATAATGCCAGGGGGGGGAGAGTATCATCTTAAATAATGATATCGACCCCAGAATAGGCGAGGATAGATCTGAGCTCCAGGCCATCGAAGAGCTCGAGGAGGTGAATATCGACCCACAAGACCCCTCGAAGGTGGTAAAGCTCGGGAAAAACCTGTGTAGCGAAAGGAAGGTGGAGCTGATTAGGTTTCTACAAGAAAATCTAGATGTGTTCGCCTGGTCTCATGGAGACATGGTAGGGATCAGCCCGAGCGTCATCATGCACACCCTCAACTTGGATAAGAACGTGCCTGCAAAGTCCCAGAAATAAAGGCGCCTGGGCACGACCCGAGCTGAGGCCCTAGAGGAGGAAGTAGCCCGACTCTTAAAGTGCGACTTTATTCATGTGGCAAAGTACTCGATCTGGGTCGCCAATCCTGTTTTGGTCCCGAAGCCCAACGGGAAGTGGCGGACCTGCATCGACTTTTCCAATCTAAACAAAGCCTGCCCCAAAGATTTCTTCCCTTTGCCAAGGATTGACCAATTGGTAGATGCCACGGCGGGACATGAGCTCATGTCTTTTATGGATGCGTACTCAGGCTATAACCAGATCGCCATGAATCCGGCAGACCAGGAACACACTAGCTTCATGACCCCAACTAACATTTATTGTTACAAGGTCATGCCTTTTTGGCTGAAAAATGCAGGGGCTACATACCAGAGGTTGGTAAATAGGATGTTTACCAATCAGATCGGGAAAAATATGGAAGTGTATGTTGACGACATGTTGGTCAAGTCAAAAACTGCCGATAACCATGTCTCCGATCTGAAGGAATGCTTTAAGATTTTAAGAGAATACGGCATGAGGCTAAACCCCCAAAAGTGTACTTTCGGGGTTGCGTAAGGAAAATTTCTGGGTTTCATTGTCATTACCAGAGGAATAGAGGCGAACCCCGATAAGATCAGGTCGCTACTCGAGATGCCCTCACCCCAGTCGTGAAAAGACGTTCAAAGTCTGACAGGAAGGGTGGCAGTCCTTAATCTGTTTATTTCCAAATCTACCGATAAGTGTTTGCCATTCTACAACCCGCTCCGGGGAAATAAAAAATTCCAGTGGACCGAAGAGTGCGAACGTGCCTTCCTCGACCTGAAAGCACATTTAGCCGAGCCACCCGTATTGTCCAAACCAACAGTAGGAGAACCTCTTTTCCTTTACCTAGCTGTCACGGAAGATGCGGCTAGCGCCGTGCTGGTCTGGGAAGAAGACCGGTCTCAAAAGTCAGTCTATTACATCAGCAAGAGGCTTCTCGGAGCTGAATCCCGATACTCGTTGATGGAAAAGATGGCCTTCTGCCTTATTATGGCCTCCTGAAAGCTCAGACCGTATTTCCAGTCCCATTCAATACACGTCATAACCGATCAGCCTTTAAGGCAGGTTTTGCAAAAACTTGAAGTATCGGGACATCTGTTGAAATGGGCTGTCGATCTCAGCCAATTTGAGATATTGTACGCGCTGTGAACTACTATAAATAGCCAAGCCTTGGTGGATTTCGTGGCAGAATGCACAGGATTCTGAGAAGACCTAGTGGAAGAACCAGCTCGGGCCTTATGGAAAGTCTTCGTAGATGGCTCGTCTAACGAGAACGGCTTCGGGGTTGGAATCATATTGATATCCCCGGAGGGACATTGATTCAACTCTGCATTGTGATTCAGATTCAAAGCGTCCAACAACAAGGCTGAATACGAAGCTTTATTGGCTGGGCTAAGGGTGGCCCAGGAGCTGAAGGCCAGCTCCGTCCAGTGCTACAGTGATTCCCAGCTCGTGGTAAACCAAGTATTAGGAGAATACCAAGCACGGGGAACCAAGATGGCTACTTACCTGGCCAAGGTAAAGAAAGAGCTATTCGCATTTGAGCACGACTTAATCGAGCAGATACCTCGGGAGCAGAATGCCAACGCTGACGCCCTGGCAAAGCTCGCCACCTCCGGGGAGGCAGAAACTTTGGGGCTGGTGCTGGTAGAGTTCTTGGAAAGACCAAGCATAGAGGCAATTGGGGTGGAGGTCGACATGATCGACACCAGACCGACCTGGATGACTCCCATACTCGAGTACCTCACAACAGAGAAGTTACCCGAGGAGCGAAACGACGCAAGGAGGGTACTTTACCAGGTTCTGAGGTATATAATGATAGACGGGATATTGTACTGGTGTGGCCTCTCTTTACCTCTTTTGCGGTGTGTTCTGCCAGGCGAGGCGAAGACCATTTTGCAGGAGGTGCATGAGGGATTTTGCGGAGATCACGCTGGGGGCAATCCCTGGCCTTAAAGGTGTTGAGGCAAGGGTATTATTGGCACACTCTTTCAAAAGACTCGATCTCTTATGTCAAAAGTTGTGACAGGTTCCAGTGGTTCACCACGGTCACCCGAGCCCCTCCAGTCGAGCTGCGGATGATCTCTTCCTCATGGCCATTCGCGGTCTGGGGGATTGATTTGGTGGGTGCCCTTCCCACGGGAAAGGGAGGAGTTCGCTATGCTGTAGTGGCTATAGAATACTTCACAAAGTGGGCAGAGGCAGAGCCCCTGGCGACGATCACTTCAAAGAGGGTCCTCGACTTTATGGTTAAGAGTATTATCTGCCGATTTGGATTGCCAAAGAAGATCGTGTCGGACAACGGAACACCATTCGATAGCGATCTCTTCACCGAATTTTGTGAGAGGCACGGCATAGTTAAAGCTTCTCCTCCGTGGCCTACCCCCAAGCTAATGGGCAGGTCGAGGCTGTGAACAAGACACTAAAAGCAAGCCTTAAGAAGAGGCTGGATGAAGCCAAGGGAGTTTGGCCCGAATAGCTCCCCTAGGTATTGTGGGCATATCGGACCTCGCACCGAACTTCGACGGGTCACACTCCTTTCTCCCTAGCTTTCAAGAGTGAGGTCGTCCTTCCTATCGAAGTAAAGGTAGCCTCGCATAGAGTCCAGACATTTGACCAAGACCAGAACGACAAATTTCTCTGCGCGTCCCTTGACCTAATTGATGAAAAACGAGAAGCTTAATAGCTGCAGCTCGCGCATTATCAACAGAAGATCACTCGTTATTTCAACTAAAAGGTCAAGAAACACATCTTTAGCATAGGTGACCTGGTGCTCAGAAGAGTCTTTTTAGCTGGTAAGGATCCCAAGGACTGAGTGTTTGGACCAAATTGGGAAGGGCCCTATCAAATAACAGAGGTTGTGAAAGAAGGAACCTTTAAGCTAGCTCGGCTTAATGGAGAAGCGGTCCCACGGACTTGGAACACTATACACATGAAGAAATATTATCAGTAATACTTTTGTAAGGTGTAATTAGAAAAGCCACCTTTGTTTATTAAATAATGAGAGATAGTCTTTTCATTTTATCGTATATGTTTGTGAATGTAATGTTAAAAAAGCACGTTTCAAGTAACCACGAAAGGTCCTTTCCTAGTTACTTGGGGGGCATATATCCTGGATACAACTAGGTCCTAAACTTAGAAGTTGATTCAAATTGATTAATCGATGTTTTTTTAAAAAGCACGAAATATCAATAAAGAATTAACGCGAACTAAGTTTTTCAAAATCAATGTCCTCGATGCAACCAGGTCCTAAACTTAGAAGTGGATTCAAATTGATTAATCGATGTTTTTCTTAAAAAACACGAGATATCAATAAAGAATTAACGTGAACTAAGTTTTTCAAAATCAATATCCTGGAAATAACCAGGTCCTAAACTTAGAAGTTGATTCAAATTGATTAATCGATGTTTTTCTTAAAAAGCACGAGATATCAATAAACAATTAACGCGAACTAAGTTTCTCAAAATCAATGTCCTAGATGCAACCAGGTCCTAAACTTAGAAGTTGATTCAAATTGATTAATCGATGTTTTTCTTAAAAGCACGAGATATCAATAAAGAATTAACGCGAACTAAGTTTTTCAAAATCAATATGCTGGAAATAACCAGATACTAAACTTAGAAGTTGATTCAAATTGATTAAACGATGTTTTTCTTAAAAAGCATGAGATATCAATAAAGAATTAACGCGAAATAAGTTTTTCAAAATCAATATCCTGGAAATAACTAGGTCCTAAACTTAGAAGTTGATTTAAATTGATCAGTCGATGTCTTTCTTAAAAAGCACGAGATATTAATAAAAAAATTAATGCGAACTAAGTTTTTCAAAATCAATGTCCTGGATGAAACCAGGTCCTAAAATTAGAAGTTGATTCAAATTGATTAATCGATGTCTTTCTTAAAAAGCACGAGATATCAATAAAGAATAAATGCGAACTAAGTTTTTCAAAATCAATGTCCTGGATGCAACCAGGTCCTAAACTTAGAAGTTGATTCAAATTGATTAATCGATGTTTTTCTTAAAAAGCACGAGATATCAATAAAGAATTAACGCGAACTAAGTTTTTCAAAATCAATATCCTGGAAATAACTAGGTCCTAAACTTAGAAGTTGATTCAAATTGATTAATCGTTGTCTTTCTAAAAAAACACGAGATATTAATAAAAAATTTAATGCGAACTAAGTTTTTCAAAATCAATGTCCTGGATGCAACCAGGTCCTAAACTTAGAAGTTGATTTAAATTGATTAATCGATGTTTTTCATAAAAAGCACGAGATATCAATAAAGAATTAACGCGAACTAAGTTTCTCAAAATCAATGTCCTGGATGAAACCAGGTCCTAAACTTAGAAGTTGATTCAAATTGATTAATCGATGTTTTTCTTAAAAGCACGAGATATCAATAAAGAATTAACGCGAACTAAGATTTTCAAAATCAATATCCTGAAAATAACCAGGTACTAAACTTAGAAGTTGATTCAAATTGATTAATTGATGTTTTTCTTAAAAAACATGAGATATCAATAAAGAATTAACGTGAACTAAGCTTTTCAAAATCAATATCCTGGAAATAACCAGGTCCTAAACTTAGAAGTTGATTCAAATTAATTAATCGATGTTTTTCTTAAAAAGCACGAGATATCAATAAAGAATTAATGCGAACTAAGTTTCTCAAAATCAATGTCCTGGATGCAACCAGGTCCTAAACTTAGAAGTTGATTCAAATTGATTAATCGATGTTTTTCTTAAAAAGCACGAGATATCAATAAATAATTAACGAGAACTAAGTTTTTCAAAATCAATATCCTGGAAATAACCAGGTCCTAAACTTAGAAGTTGATTCAAATTGATTAATTGATGTTTTTCTTAAAAAACATGAGATATCAATAAAGAATTAGCGTGAACTAAGCTTTTCAAAATCAATATCCTGGAAATAACCAGGTCCTAAACATAGAAGTTGATTCAAATTAATTAATCGATGTTTTTCTTAAAAAGCACGAGATATCAATAAAGAATTAACGCGAACTAAGTTTCTCAAAATCAATGTCCTGGATGCAACCAGGTCCTAAACTTAGAAGTTTATTCAAATTGATTAATCGATGTTTTTCTTAAAAAGCACGAGATATCAATAAAGAATTAACGCGAACTAAGTTTTTCAAAATCAATATCCTGGAAATAACCAGGTCCTAAACTTAGAAGTTGATTCAAATGGATTAATCGATGTTTTTTTTAAAAAGCACGAGATATCAATAAAGAATTAACGCGAACTAAGTTTTTCAAAATCAATATCCTGGAAATAGCTAGGTCCTAAACTTAGAAGTTGATTTAAATTGATCAGTCGATGTCTTTCTTAAAAAACACGAGATATCAATAAAGAATTAACGTGAACTAAGTTTTTCAAAATCAATATCCTAGAAATAACAAGGTCCTAAACTTAGAAGTTGATTCAAATTGATTAATCCATGTTTTTCTGAAAAAGCACGAGATATCAATAAAGAATTAATGCGAACTAAGTTTTTCAAAATCAATGTCCTGGATGCAACCAGGTCCTAAACTTAGAAGTGGATTCAAATTGATTAATCGATGTTTTTCTTAAAAAACACGAGATAACAATAAAGAATTAACGTGAACTAAGTTTTTCAAAATCAATATCCTGGAAATAACCAGGTCCTAAACTTAGAAGTTGATTCAAATTGATTAATCGATGTTTTTCTTAAAAAGCACGAGATATCAATAAACAATTAACGCGAACTAAGTTTCTCAAAATCAATGTCCTGGATGCAACCAGGTCCTAAACTTAGAAGTCGATTCAAATTGATTAATCGATGTTTTTCTTAAAAGCACGAGATATCAAAAAAGAATTAACGCGAACTAAGTTTTTCAAAATCAATATCTTGGAAATAACCAGGTACTAAACTTAGAAGTTGATTCAAATTGATTAATCGATGTTTTTCTTAAAAAGCACGAGATATCAATAAAGAATTAACGCGAAATAAGTTTTTCAAAATCAATATCCTGGAAATAACTAGGTCCTAAACTTAGAAGTTGATTTAAATTGATCAGTCGATGTCTTTCTTAAAAAGCACGAGATATGAATAAAAAAATTAAAGCGAACTAAGTATTTCGAAATCAATGTCCTCGATGAAACCAGGTCCTAAAATTAGAAGTTGATTCAAATTGATTAATCGATGTTTTTCTTAAAAAGCACGAGATATCAATAAAGAATAAATGCGAACTAAGTTTTTCAAAATCAATGTCCTGGATGCAACCAGGTCCTAAACTTAGAAGTTGATTCAAATTGATTAATCGATGTTTTTCTTAAAAAGCACGAGATATCAATAAAGAATTAACGCGAACTAAGTTTCTCAAAATCAATGTCCTGGATGCAACCAGGTCCTAAACTTAGAAGTTGATTCAAATTGATTAATCGATGTTTTTCTTAAAAAGCACGAGATATCAATAAAGAATTAATGCGAACTAAGTTTTTCAAAATCAATGTCCTGGATGCAACCAGGTCCTAAATTTAGAAGTTGATTCAAATTGATTAATCGATTTTTTTCTTAAAAAGCACGAGATATCAATAAAGAATTAACGCGAACTAAGTTTCTCAAAATCAATGTCCTGGATGCAACCAGGTCCTAAACTTAGAAGTTGATTCAAATTGATTAATCGATGTTTTTCTTAAAAGCACGAGATATCAATAAAGAATTAACGCGAACTAAGTTTTTCAAAATCAATATCCTGGAAATAACCAGGTATTAAACTTAGAAGTTGATTCAAATTGATTAATTGATGTTTTTCTTAAAAAGCAAGAGATATTAATAAAAAAATTAATGCGAACTAAGTTTTTCAAAATCAATGTCCTGGATGAAACCAGGTCCTAAACTTAGAAGTTGATTCAAATTGATTAATCGATGTTTTTCTTAAAAAGCACGAGATATCAATAAAGAATTAATGCGAACTAAGTTTTTCAAAATCAATGTCCTGGATGCAACCAGGTCCTAAACTTAGAAGTTGATTCAAATCGATTAATCGATGTTTTTCTTTAAAAGAACGAGATATCAATAAAGAATTAACGCGAACTAAGTTTCTCAAAATCAAAGTCCTGGATGCAACCAGGTCCTAAACATAGAAGTTGATTCAAATTGATTAATCGATGTTTTTCTTAAAAGCACGAGATATCAATAAAGAATTAATGCGAACTAAGTTTTTCAAAATCAATATCCTGGAAATAACCAGGTCCTAAACTTAGAAGTTGATTCAAATTGATTAATCGATGTTTTTCTTAAAAAGCACGAGATATCAATAAAGAATTAACGCGAACTAAGTTTCTCAAAATCAATGTCAAGATGCAACCAGGTCCTAAACTTAGAAGTCGATTCAAATTGATTAATCGATATTTTTCTTAAAAGCCCGAGATATCAAAAAAGAATTAACGCGAACTAAGTTTTTCAAAATCAATATCTTGGAAATAACCAGGTACTAAACTTAGAAGTTGATTCAAATTGATTAATCGATGTTTTTCTTAAAAAGCACGAGATATCAATAAAGAATTAACGCGAAATAAGTTTTTCAAAATCAATATCCTGGAAATAACTAGGTCCTAAACTTAGAAGTTGATTTAAATTGATCAGTCGATGTCTTTCTTAAAAAGCACGAGATATGAATAAAAAAATTAAAGCGAACTAAGTATTTCGAAATCAATGTCCTCGATGAAACCAGGTCCTAAAATTAGAAGTTGATTCAAATTGATTAATCGATGTTTTTCTTAAAAAGCACGAGATATCAATAAAGAATAAATGCGAACTAAGTTTTTCAAAATCAATGTCCTGGATGCAACCAGGTCCTAAACTTAGAAGTGGATTCAAATTGATTAATCGATGTTTTTCTTAAAAAACACGAGATAACAATAAAGAATTAACGTGAACTAAGTTTTTCAAAATCAATATCCTGGAAATAACCAGGTCCTAAACTTAGAAGTTGATTCAAATTGATTAATCGATGTTTTTCTTAAAAAGCACGAGATATCAATAAACAATTAACGCGAACTAAGTTTCTCAAAATCAATGTCCTGGATGCAACCAGGTCCTAAACTTAGAAGTCGATTCAAATTGATTAATCGATGTTTTTCTTAAAAGCACGAGATATCAAAAAAGAATTAACGCGAACTAAGTTTTTCAAAATCAATATCTTGGAAATAACCAGGTACTAAACTTAGAAGTTGATTCAAATTGATTAATCGATGTTTTTCTTAAAAAGCACGAGATATCAATAAAGAATTAACGCGAAATAAGTTTTTCAAAATCAATATCCTGGAAATAACTAGGTCCTAAACTTAGAAGTTGATTTAAATTGATCAGTCGATGTCTTTCTTAAAAAGCACGAGATATGAATAAAAAAATTAAAGCGAACTAAGTATTTCGAAATCAATGTCCTCGATGAAACCAGGTCCTAAAATTAGAAGTTGATTCAAATTGATTAATCGATGTTTTTCTTAAAAAGCACGAGATATCAATAAAGAATAAATGCGAACTAAGTTTTTCAAAATCAATGTCCTGGATGCAACCAGGTCCTAAACTTAGAAGTTGATTCAAATTGATTAATCGATGTTTTTCTTAAAAAGCACGAGATATCAATAAAGAATTAACGCGAACTAAGTTTCTCAAAATCAATGTCCTGGATGCAACCAGGTCCTAAACTTAGAAGTTGATTCAAATTGATTAATCGATGTTTTTCTTAAAAAGCACGAGATATCAATAAAGAATTAATGCGAACTAAGTTTTTCAAAATCAATGTCCTGGATGCAACCAGGTCCTAAATTTAGAAGTTGATTCAAATTGATTAATCGATTTTTTTCTTAAAAAGCACGAGATATCAATAAAGAATTAACGCGAACTAAGTTTCTCAAAATCAATGTCCTGGATGCAACCAGGTCCTAAACTTAGAAGTTGATTCAAATTGATTAATCGATGTTTTTCTTAAAAGCACGAGATATCAATAAAGAATTAACGCGAACTAAGTTTTTCAAAATCAATATCCTGGAAATAACCAGGTATTAATCTTAGAAGTTGATTCAAATTGATTAATTGATGTTTTTCTTAAAAAGCAAGAGATATTAATAAAAAAATTAATGCGAACTAAGTTTTTCAAAATCAATGTCCTGGATGAAACCAGGTCCTAAACTTAGAAGTTGATTCAAATTGATTAATCGATGTTTTTCTTAAAAAGCACGAGATATCAATAAAGAATTAATGCGAACTAAGTTTTTCAAAATCAATGTCCTGGATGCAACCAGGTCCTAAACTTAGAAGTTGATTCAAATCGATTAATCGATGTTTTTCTTTAAAAGAACGAGATATCAATAAAGAATTAACGCGAACTAAGTTTCTCAAAATCAATGTCCTGGATGCAACCAGGTCCTAAACTTAGAAGTTGATTCAAATTGATTAATCGATGTTTTTCTTAAAAGCACGAGATATCAATAAAGAATTAATGCGAACTAAGTTTTTCAAAATCAATATCCTGGAAATAACCAGGTCCTAAACTTAGAAGTTGATTCAAATTGATTAATCGATGTTTTTCTTAAAAAGCACGAGATATCAATAAAGAATTAACGCGAACTAAGTTTCTCAAAATCAATGTCAAGATGCAACCAGGTCCTAAACTTAGAAGTCGATTCAA
Source organism: Humulus lupulus (assembly GCF_963169125.1). Classification (NCBI taxonomy): domain Eukaryota; kingdom Viridiplantae; phylum Streptophyta; class Magnoliopsida; order Rosales; family Cannabaceae; genus Humulus; species Humulus lupulus. Next base: position 95,508,910 of record NC_084793.1, read on the forward strand.
ATTGATTAATCGATATTTTTCTTAAAAGCCCGAGATATCAAAAAAGAATTAACGCGAACTAAGTTTTTCAAAATCAATATCTTGGAAATAACCAGGTACTAAACTTAGAAGTTGATTCAAATTGATTAATCGATGTTTTTCTTAAAAAGCACGAGATATCAATAAAGAATTAACGCGAAATAAGTTTTTCAAAATCAATATCCTGGAAATAACTAGGTCCTAAACTTAGAAGTTGATTTAAATTGATCAGTCGATGTCTTTCTTAAAAAGCACGAGATATGAATAAAAAAATTAAAGCGAACTAAGTATTTCGAAATCAATGTCCTCGATGAAACCAGGTCCTAAAATTAGAAGTTGATTCAAATTGATTAATCGATGTTTTTCTTAAAAAGCACGAGATATCAATAAAGAATAAATGCGAACTAAGTTTTTCAAAATCAATGTCCTGGATGCAACCAGGTCCTAAACTCAGAAGTTGATTCAAATTGATTAATCGATGTTTTTCTTAAAAAGCACGAGATATCAATAAAGAATTAACGCGAACTAAGTTTCTCAAAATCAATGTCCTGGATGCAACCAGGTCCTAAACTGAGAAGGTGATTCAAATTGATTAATCGATGTTTTTCTTAAAAAGCACGAGATATCAATAAAGAATTAACGCGAACTAAGTTTTTCAAAATCAATGTCCTGGATGCAACCAGGTCCTAAATTTAGAAGTTGATTCAAATTGATTAATCGATGTTTTTCTTAAAAAGCACGAGATATCAATAAAGAATTAACGCGAACTAAGTTTCTCAAAATCAATGTCCTGGATGCAACCAGGTCCTAAACTTAGAAGTTGATTCAAATTGATTAATCGATGTTTTTCTTAAAAGCACGAGATATCAATAAAGAATTAACGCGAACTAAGTTTTTCAAAATCAATATCCTGGAAATAACCAGGTATTAAACTTAGAAGTTGATTCAAATTGATTAATTGATGTTTTTCTTAAAAAGCAAGAGATATTAATAAAAAAATTAATGCGAACTAAGTTTTTCAAAATCAATGTCCTGGATGAAACCAGGTCCTAAACTTAGAAGTTGATTCAAATTGATTAATCGATGTTTTTCTTAAAAAGCACGAGATATCAATAAAGAATTAATGCGAACTAAGTTTTTCAAAATCAATGTCCTGGATGTAACCAGGTCCTAAACTTAGAAGTTGATTCAAATCGATTAATCTATGTTTTTCTTAAAAAGAACGAGATATCAATAAAGAATTAACGCGAACTAAGTTTCTCAAAATCAATGTCCTGGATGCAACCAGGTCCTAAACTTAGAAGTTGATTCAAATTGATTAATCGATGTTTTTCTTAAAAGCACGAGATATCAATAAAGAATTAATGCGAACTAAGTTTTTCAAAATCAATATCCTGGAAATAACCAGGTCCTAAACTTAGAAGTTGATTCAAATTGATTAATCGATGTTTTTCTTAAAAAGCACTAGATATCAATAAAGAATTAACGCGAACTAAGTTTTTCAAAATCAATATCCTGGAAATAACCAGGTCCTAAACTTAGAAGTTGATTCAAATTGATTAATCGATGTTTTTCTTAAAAAGCACGAGATATCAATAAAGAATTAACGCGAACTAAGTTTCTCAAAATCAATGTCAAGATGCAACCAGGTCCTAAACTTAGAAGTCGATTCAAATTGATTAATCGATATTTTTCTTAAAAGCCCGAGATATCAAAAAAGAATTAACGCGAACTAAGTTTTTCAAAATCAATATCTTGGAAATAACCAGGTACTAAACTTAGAAGTTGATTCAAATTGATTAATCGATGTTTTTCTTAAAAAGCACGAGATATCAATAAAGAATTAACGCGAAATAAGTTTTTCAAAATCAATATCCTGGAAATAACTAGGTCCTAAACTTAGAAGTTGATTTAAATTGATCAGTCGATGTCTTTCTTAAAAAGCACGAGATATGAATAAAAAAATTAAAGCGAACTAAGTATTTCGAAATCAATGTCCTCGATGAAACCAGGTCCTAAAATTAGAAGTTGATTCAAATTGATTAATCGATGTTTTTCTTAAAAAGCACGAGATATCAATAAAGAATAAATGCGAACTAAGTTTTTCAAAATCAATGTCCTGGATGCAACCAGGTCCTAAACTTAGAAGTTGATTCAAATTGATTAATCGATGTTTTTCTTAAAAAGCACGAGATATCAATAAAGAATTAACGCGAACTAAGTTTCTCAAAATCAATGTCCTGGATGCAACCAGGTCCTAAACTTAGAAGTTGATTCAAATTGATTAATCGATGTTTTTCTTAAAAAGCACGAGATATCAATAAAGAATTAATGCGAACTAAGTTTTTCAAAATCAATGTCCTGGATGCAACCAGGTCCTAAATTTAGAAGTTGATTCAAATTGATTAATCGATTTTTTTCTTAAAAAGCACGAGATATCAATAAAGAATTAACGCGAACTAAGTTTCTCAAAATCAATGTCCTGGATGCAACCAGGTCCTAAACTTAGAAGTTGATTCAAATTGATTAATCGATGTTTTTCTTAAAAGCACGAGATATCAATAAAGAATTAACGCGAACTAAGTTTTTCAAAATCAATATCCTGGAAATAACCAGGTATTAATCTTAGAAGTTGATTCAAATTGATTAATTGATGTTTTTCTTAAAAAGCAAGAGATATTAATAAAAAAATTAATGCGAACTAAGTTTTTCAAAATCAATGTCCTGGATGAAACCAGGTCCTAAACTTAGAAGTTGATTCAAATTGATTAATCGATGTTTTTCTTAAAAAGCACGAGATATCAATAAAGAATTAATGCGAACTAAGTTTTTCAAAATCAATGTCCTGGATGCAACCAGGTCCTAAACTTAGAAGTTGATTCAAATCGATTAATCGATGTTTTTCTTTAAAAGAACGAGATATCAATAAAGAATTAACGCGAACTAAGTTTCTCAAAATCAATGTCCTGGATGCAACCAGGTCCTAAACTTAGAAGTTGATTCAAATTGATTAATCGATGTTTTTCTTAAAAGCACGAGATATCAATAAAGAATTAATGCGAACTAAGTTTTTCAAAATCAATATCCTGGAAATAACCAGGTCCTAAACTTAGAAGTTGATTCAAATTGATTAATCGATGTTTTTCTTAAAAAGCACGAGATATCAATAAAGAATTAACGCGAACTAAGTTTCTCAAAATCAATGTCAAGATGCAACCAGGTCCTAAACTTAGAAGTCGATTCAAATTAATTAATCGATATTTTTCTTAAAAGCCCGAGATATCAAAAAAGAATTAACGCGAACTAAGTTTTTCAAAATCAATATCTTGGAAATAACCAGGTACTAAACTTAGAAGTTGATTCAAATTGATTAATCGATGTTTTTCTTAAAAAGCACGAGATATCAATAAAGAATTAACGCGAAATAAGTTTTTCAAAATCAATATCCTGGAAATAACTAGGTCCTAAACTTAGAAGTTGATTTAAATTGATCAGTCGATGTCTTTCTTAAAAAGCACGAGATATGAATAAAAAAATTAAAGCGAACTAAGTATTTCGAAATCAATGTCCTCGATGAAACCAGGTCCTAAAATTAGAAGTTGATTCAAATTGATTAATCGATGTTTTTCTTAAAAAGCACGAGATATCAATAAAGAATAAATGCGAACTAAGTTTTTCAAAATCAATGTCCTGGATGCAACCAGGTCCTAAACTTAGAAGTTGATTCAAATTGATTAATCGATGTTTTTCTTAAAAAGCACGAGATATCAATAAAGAATTAACGCGAACTAAGTTTCTCAAAATCAATGTCCTGGATGCAACCAGGTCCTAAACTGAGAAGGTGATTCAAATTGATTAATCGATGTTTTTCTTAAAAAGCACGAGATATCAATAAAGAATTAACGCGAACTAAGTTTTTCAAAATCAATGTCCTGGATGCAACCAGGTCCTAAATTTAGAAGTTGATTCAAATTGATTAATCGATGTTTTTCTTAAAAAGCACGAGATATCAATAAAGAATTAACGCGAACTAAGTTTCTCAAAATCAATGTCCTGGATGCAACCAGGTCCTAAACTTAGAAGTTGATTCAAATTGATTAATCGATGTTTTTCTTAAAAGCACGAGATATCAATAAAGAATTAACGCGAACTAAGTTTTTCAAAATCAATATCCTGGAAATAACCAGGTATTAAACTTAGAAGTTGATTCAAATTGATTAATTGATGTTTTTCTTAAAAAGCAAGAGATATTAATAAAAAAATTAATGCGAACTAAGTTTTTCAAAATCAATGTCCTGGATGAAACCAGGTCCTAAACTTAGAAGTTGATTCAAATTGATTAATCGATGTTTTTCTTAAAAAGCACGAGATATCAATAAAGAATTAATGCGAACTAAGTTTTTCAAAATCAATGTCCTGGATGTAACCAGGTCCTAAACTTAGAAGTTGATTCAAATCGATTAATCTATGTTTTTCTTAAAAAGAACGAGATATCAATAAAGAATTAACGCGAACTAAGTTTCTCAAAATCAATGTCCTGGATGCAACCAGGTCCTAAACTTAGAAGTTGATTCAAATTGATTAATCGATGTTTTTCTTAAAAGCACGAGATATCAATAAAGAATTAATGCGAACTAAGTTTTTCAAAATCAATATCCTGGAAATAACCAGGTCCTAAACTTAGAAGTTGATTCAAATTGATTAATCGATGTTTTTCTTAAAAAGCACTAGATATCAATAAAGAATTAACGCGAACTAAGTTTTTCAAAATCAATATCTTGGAAATAACCAGGTCCTAAACTTAGAAGTTGATTCAAATTGATTAATCGATGTTTTTCTTAAAAAGCACGAGATATCAATAAAGAATTAACGCGAACTAAGTTTCTCAAAATCAATGTCAAGATGCAACCAGGTCCTAAACTTAGAAGTCGATTCAAATTGATTAATCGATATTTTTCTTAAAAGCCCGAGATATCAAAAAAGAATTAACGCGAACTAAGTTTTTCAAAATCAATATCTTGGAAATAACCAGGTACTAAACTTAGAAGTTGATTCAAATTGATTAATCGATGTTTTTCTTAAAAAGCACGAGATATCAATAAAGAATTAACGCGAACTAAGTTTCTCAAAATCAATGTCAAGATGCAACCAGGTCCTAAACTTAGAAGTCGATTCAAATTGATTAATCGATATTTTTCTTAAAAGCCCGAGATATCAAAAAAGAATTAACGCGAACTAAGTTTTTCAAAATCAATATCTTGGAAATAACCAGGTACTAAACTTAGAAGTTGATTCAAATTGATTAATCGATGTTTTTCTTAAAAAGCACGAGATATCAATAAAGAATTAACGCGAAATAAGTTTTTCAAAATCAATATCCTGGAAATAACTAGGTCCTAAACTTAGAAGTTGATTTAAATTGATCAGTCGATGTCTTTCTTAAAAAGCACGAGATATGAATAAAAAAATTAAAGCGAACTAAGTATTTCGAAATCAATGTCCTCGATGAAACCAGGTCCTAAAATTAGAAGTTGATTCAAATTGATTAATCGATGTTTTTCTTAAAAAGCACGAGATATCAATAAAGAATAAATGCGAACTAAGTTTTTCAAAATCAATGTCCTGGATGCAACCAGGTCCTAAACTTAGAAGTTGATTCAAATTGATTAATCGATGTTTTTCTTAAAAAGCACGAGATATCAATAAAGAATTAACGCGAACTAAGTTTCTCAAAATCAATGTCCTGGATGCAACCAGGTCCTAAACTTAGAAGGTGATTCAAATTGATTAATCGATGTTTTTCTTAAAAAGCACGAGATATCAATAAAGAATTAATGCGAACTAAGTTTTTCAAAATCAATGTCCTGGATGCAACCAGGTCCTAAATTTAGAAGTTGATTCAAATTGATTAATCGATGTTTTTCTTAAAAAGCACGAGATATCAATAAAGAATTAACGCGAACTAAGTTTCTCAAAATCAATGTCCTGGATGCAACCAGGTCCTAAACTTAGAAGTTGATTCAAATTGATTAATCGATGTTTTTCTTAAAAGCACGAGATATCAATAAAGAATTAACGCGAACTAAGTTTTTCAAAATCAATATCCTGGAAATAACCAGGTATTAAACTTAGAAGTTGATTCAAATTGATTAATTGATGTTTTTCTTAAAAAGCAAGAGATATTAATAAAAAAATTAATGCGAACTAAGTTTTTCAAAATCAATGTCCTGGATGAAACCAGGTCCTAAACTTAGAAGTTGATTCAAATTGATTAATCGATGTTTTTCTTAAAAAGCACGAGATATCAATAAAGAATTAATGCGAACTAAGTTTTTCAAAATCAATGTCCTGGATGCAACCAGGTCCTAAACTTAGAAGTTGATTCAAATCGATTAATCGATGTTTTTCTTAAAAAGAACGAGATATCAATAAAGAATTAACGCGAACTAAGTTTCTCAAAATCAATGTCCTGGATGCAACCAGGTCCTAAACTTAGAAGTTGATTCAAATTGATTAATCGATGTTTTTCTTAAAAGCACGAGATATCAATAAAGAATTAATGCGAACTAAGTTTTTCAAAATCAATATCCTGGAAATAACCAGGTCCTAAACTTAGAAGTTGATTCAAATTGATTAATCGATGTTTTTCTTAAAAAGCACGAGATATCAATAAAGAATTAATGCGAACTAAGTTTTTCAAAATCAATGTCCTGGATGCAACCAGGTCCTAAACTTAGAAGTTGATTCAAATTGATTAATCGATGTTTTTCTTAAAAAGCACGAGATATCAATAAAGAATTAACGCGAACTAAGTTTCTCAAAATCAATGTCAAGATGCAACCAGGTCCTAAACTTAGAAGTCGATTCAAATTGATTAATCGATGTTTTTCTTAAAAAGCACGAGATATCAATAAAGAATTAACGCGAACTAAGTTTTTCAAAATCAATATCCTGGGAATAAGCATGTACTAAACTTAGAAGTTGATTCAAATTGATTAATCGATGTTTTTCTTAAAAAACACGAGATATCAATAAAGAATTAACGTGAACTAAGTTTTTCAAATTCAATATCCTGGAAATAACCAGGTCCTAAACTTAGAAGTTGATTCAAATTGATTAATTGATGTTTTTCTTAAAAAACATGAGATATCAATAAAGAATTAGCGTGAACTAAGCTTTTCAAAATCAATATCCTGGAAATAACCAGGTCCTAAACATAGAAGTTGATTCAAATTAATTAATCGATGTTTTTCTTAAAAAGCACGAAATATCAATAAAGAATTAACGCGAACTAAGTTTCTCAAAATCAATGTCCTGGATGCAACCAGGTCCTAAACTTAGAAGTTTATTCAAATTGATTAATCGATGTTTTTCTTAAAAAGCACGAGATATCAATAAAGAATTAACGCGAACTAAGTTTTTCAAAATCAATATCCTGGAAATAACCAGGTCCTAAACTTAGAAGTTGATTCAAATGGATTAATCGATGTTTTTTTTAAAAAGCACGAGATATCAATAAAGAATTAACGCGAACTAAGTTTTTCAAAATCAATATCCTGGAAATAGCTAGGTCCTAAACTTAGAAGTTGATTTAAATTGATCAGTCGATGTCTTTCTTAAAAAACACGAGATATCAATAAAGAATTAACGTGAACTAAGTTTTTCAAAATCAATATCCTAGAAATAACAAGGTCCTAAACTTAGAAGTTGATTCAAATTGATTAATCCATGTTTTTCTGAAAAAGCACGAGATATCAATAAAGAATTAATGCGAACTAAGTTTTTCAAAATCAATGTCCTGGATGCAACCAGGTCCTAAACTTAGAAGTGGATTCAAATTGATTAATCGATGTTTTTCTTAAAAAACACGAGATAACAATAAAGAATTAACGTGAACTAAGTTTTTCAAAATCAATATCCTGGAAATAACGAGGTCCTAAACTTAGAAGTTGATTCAAATTGATTAATCGATGTTTTTCTTAAAAAGCACGAGATATCAATAAACAATTAACGCGAACTAAGTTTCTCAAAATCAATGTCCTGGATGCAACCAGGTCCTAAACTTAGAAGTCGATTCAAATTGATTAATCGATGTTTTTCTTAAAAGCACGAGATATCAAAAAAGAATTAACGCGAACTAAGTTTTTCAAAATCAATATCTTGGAAATAACCAGGTACTAAACTTAGAAGTTGATTCAAATTGATTAATCGATGTTTTTCTTAAAAAGCACGAGATATCAATAAAGAATTAACGCGAAATAAGTTTTTCAAAATCAATATCCTGGAAATAACTAGGTCCTAAACTTAGAAGTTGATTTAAATTGATCAGTCGATGTCTTTCTTAAAAAGCACGAGATATGAATAAAAAAATTAAAGCGAACTAAGTATTTCGAAATCAATGTCCTCGATGAAACCAGGTCCTAAAATTAGAAGTTGATTCAAATTGATTAATCGATGTTTTTCTTAAAAAGCACGAGATATCAATAAAGAATAAATGCGAACTAAGTTTTTCAAAATCAATGTCCTGGATGCAACCAGGTCCTAAACTTAGAAGTTGATTCAAATTGATTAATCGATGTTTTTCTTAAAAAGCACGAGATATCAATAAAGAATTAATGCGAACTAAGTTTCTCAAAATCAATGTCCTGGATGCAACCAGGTCCTAAACTTAGAAGTTGATTCAAATTGATTAATCGATGTTTTTCTTAAAAAGCACGAGATATCAAAAAAGAATTAACGCGAACTAAGTTTTTCAAAATCAATATCTTGGAAATAACCAGGTACTAAACTTAGAAGTTGATTCAAATTGATTAATCGATGTTTTTCTTAAAAAGCACGAGATATCAATAAAGAATTAACGCGAAATAAGTTTTTCAAAATCAATATCCTGGAAATAACTAGGTCCTAAACTTAGAAGTTGATTTAAATTGATCAGTCGATGTCTTTCTTAAAAAGCACGAGATATGAATAAAAAAATTAAAGCGAACTAAGTATTTCGAAATCAATGTCCTCGATGAAACCAGGTCCTAAAATTAGAAGTTGATTCAAATTGATTAATCGATGTTTTTCTTAAAAAGCACGAGATATCAATAAAGAATAAATGCGAACTAAGTTTTTCAAAATCAATGTCCTGGATGCAACCAGGTCCTAAACTTAGAAGTTGATTCAAATTGATTAATCGATGTTTTTCTTAAAAAGCACGAGATATCAATAAAGAATTAACGCGAACTAAGTTTCTCAAAATCAATGTCCTGGATGCAACCAGGTCCTAAACTTAGAAGTTGATTCAAATTGATTAATCGATGTTTTTCTTAAAAAGCACGAGATATCAATAAAGAATTAATGCGAACTAAGTTTTTCAAAATCAATGTCCTGGATGCAACCAGGTCCTAAATTTAGAAGTTGATTCAAATTGATTAATCGATTTTTTTCTTAAAAAGCACGAGATATCAATAAAGAATTAACGCGAACTAAGTTTCTCAAAATCAATGTCCTGGATGCAACCAGGTCCTAAACTTAGAAGTTGATTCAAATTGATTAATCGATGTTTTTCTTAAAAGCACGAGATATCAATAAAGAATTAACGCGAACTAAGTTTTTCAAAATCAATATCCTGGAAATAACCAGGTATTAAACTTAGAAGTTGATTCAAATTGATTAATTGATGTTTTTCTTAAAAAGCAAGAGATATTAATAAAAAAATTAATGCGAACTAAGTTTTTCAAAATCAATGTCCTGGATGAAACCAGGTCCTAAACTTAGAAGTTGATTCAAATTGATTAATCGATGTTTTTCTTAAAAAGCACGAGATATCAATAAAGAATTAATGCGAACTAAGTTTTTCAAAATCAATGTCCTGGATGCAACCAGGTCCTAAACTTAGAAGTTGATTCAAATCGATTAATCGATGTTTTTCTTTAAAAGAACGAGATATCAATAAAGAATTAACGCGAACTAAGTTTCTCAAAATCAAAGTCCTGGATGCAACCAGGTCCTAAACTTAGAAGTTGATTCAAATTGATTAATCGATGTTTTTCTTAAAAGCACGAGATATCAATAAAGAATTAATGCGAACTAAGTTTTTCAAAATCAATATCCTGGAAATAACCAGGTCCTAAACTTAGAAGTTGATTCAAATTGATTAATCGATGTTTTTCTTAAAAAGCACGAGATATCAATAAAGAATTAACGCGAACTAAGTTTCTCAAAATCAATGTCAAGATGCAACCAGGTCCTAAACTTAGAAGTCGATTCAAATTGATTAATCGATATTTTTCTTAAAAGCCCGAGATATCAAAAAAGAATTAACGCGAACTAAGTTTTTCAAAATCAATATCTTGGAAATAACCAGGTACTAAACTTAGAAGTTGATTCAAATTGATTAATCGATGTTTTTCTTAAAAAGCACGAGATATCAATAAAGAATTAACGCGAAATAAGTTTTTCAAAATCAATATCCTGGAAATAACTAGGTCCTAAACTTAGAAGTTGATTTAAATTGATCAGTCGATGTCTTTCTTAAAAAGCACGAGATATGAATAAAAAAATTAAAGCGAACTAAGTATTTCGAAATCAATGTCCTCGATGAAACCAGGTCCTAAAATTAGAAGTTGATTCAAATTGATTAATCGATGTTTTTCTTAAAAAGCACGAGATATCAATAAAGAATAAATGCGAACTAAGTTTTTCAAAATCAATGTCCTGGATGCAACCAGGTCCTAAACTTAGAAGTTGATTCAAATTGATTAATCGATGTTTTTCTTAAAAAGCACGAGATATCAATAAAGAATTAACGCGAACTAAGTTTCTCAAAATCAATGTCCTGGATGCAACCAGGTCCTAAACTTAGAAGATGATTCAAATTGATTAATCGATGTTTTTCTTAAAAAGCACGAGATATCAATAAAGAATTAATGCGAACTAAGTTTTTCAAAATCAATGTCCTGGATGCAACCAGGTCCTAAATTTAGAAGTTGATTCAAATTGATTAATCGATGTTTTTCTTAAAAAGCACGAGATATCAATAAAGAATTAACGCGAACTAAGTTTCTCAAAATCAATGTCCTGGATGCAACCAGGTCCTAAACTTAGAAGTTGATTCAAATTGATTAATCGATGTTTTTCTTAAAAGCACGAGATATCAATAAAGAATTAACGCGAACTAAGTTTTTCAAAATCAATATCCTGGAAATAACAAGGTATTAAACTTAGAAGTTGATTCAAATTGATTAATTGATGTTTTTCTTAAAAAGCAAGAGATATTAATAAAAAAATTAATGCGAACTAAGTTTTTCAAAATCAATGTCCTGGACGAAACCAGGTCCTAAACTTAGAAGTTGATTCAAATTGATTAATCGATGTTTTTCTTAAAAAGCACGAGATATCAATAAAGAATTAATGCGAACTAAGTTTTTCAAAATCAATGTCCTGGATGCAACCAGGTCCTAAACTTAGAAGTTGATTCAAATCGATTAATCGATGTTTTTCTTAAAAAGAACGAGATATCAATAAAGAATTAACGCGAACTAAGTTTCTCAAAATCAATGTCCTGGATGCAACCAGGTCCTAAACTGAGAAGGTGATTCAAATTGATTAATCGATGTTTTTCTTAAAAAGCACGAGATATCAATAAAGAATTAACGCGAACTAAGTTTTTCAAAATCAATGTCCTGGATGCAACCAGGTCCTAAATTTAGAAGTTGATTCAAATTGATTAATCGATGTTTTTCTTAAAAAGCACGAGATATCAATAAAGAATTAACGCGAACTAAGTTTCTCAAAATCAATGTCCTGGATGCAACCAGGTCCTAAACTTAGAAGTTGATTCAAATTGATTAATCGATGTTTTTCTTAAAAGCACGAGATATCAATAAAGAATTAACGCGAACTAAGTTTTTCAAAATCAATATCCTTGAAATAACCAGGTATTAAACTTAGAAGTTGATTCAAATTGATTAATTGATGTTTTTCTTAAAAAGCAAGAGATATTAATAAAAAAATTAATGCGAACTAAGTTTTTCAAAATCAATGTCCTGGATGAAACCAGGTCCTAAACTTAGAAGTTGATTCAAATTGATTAATCGATGTTTTTCTTAAAAAGCACGAGATATCAATAAAGAATTAATGCGAACTAAGTTTTTCAAAATCAATGTCCTGGATGTAACCAGGTCCTAAACTTAGAAGTTGATTCAAATCGATTAATCTATGTTTTTCTTAAAAAGAACGAGATATCAATAAAGAATTAACGCGAACTAAGTTTCTCAAAATCAATGTCCTGGATGCAACCAGGTCCTAAACTTAGAAGTTGATTCAAATTGATTAATCGATGTTTTTCTTAAAAGCACGAGATATCAATAAAGAATTAATGCGAACTAAGTTTTTCAAAATCAATATCCTGGAAATAACCAGGTCCTAAACTTAGAAGTTGATTCAAATTGATTAATCGATGTTTTTCTTAAAAAGCACTAGATATCAATAAAGAATTAACGCGAACTAAGTTTTTCAAAATCAATATCCTGGAAATAACCAGGTCCTAAACTTAGAAGTTGATTCAAATTGATTAATCGATGTTTTTCTTAAAAAGCACGAGATATCAATAAAGAATTAACGCGAACTAAGTTTCTCAAAATCAATGTCAAGATGCAACCAGGTCCTAAACTTAGAAGTCGATTCAAATTGATTAATCGATATTTTTCTTAAAAGCCCGAGATATCAAAAAAGAATTAACGCGAACTAAGTTTTTCAAAATCAATATCTTGGAAATAACCAGGTACTAAACTTAGAAGTTGATTCAAATTGATTAATCGATGTTTTTCTTAAAAAGCACGAGATATCAATAAAGAATTAACGCGAAATAAGTTTTTCAAAATCAATATCCTGGAAATAACTAGGTCCTAAACTTAGAAGTTGATTTAAATTGATCAGTCGATGTCTTTCTTAAAAAGCACGAGATATGAATAAAAAAATTAAAGCGAACTAAGTATTTCGAAATCAATGTCCTCGATGAAACCAGGTCCTAAAATTAGAAGTTGATTCAAATTGATTAATCGATGTTTTTCTTAAAAAGCACGAGATATCAATAAAGAATAAATGCGAACTAAGTTTTTCAAAATCAATGTCCTGGATGCAACCAGGTCCTAAACTTAGAAGTTGATTCAAATTGATTAATCGATGTTTTTCTTAAAAAGCACGAGATATCAATAAAGAATTAACGCGAACTAAGTTTCTCAAAATCAATGTCCTGGATGCAACCAGGTCCTAAACTTAGAAGGTGATTCAAATTGATTAATCGATGTTTTTCTTAAAAAGCACGAGATATCAATAAAGAATTAATGCGAACTAAGTTTTTCAAAATCAATGTCCTGGATGCAACCAGGTCCTAAATTTAGAAGTTGATTCAAATTGATTAATCGATGTTTTTCTTAAAAAGCACGAGATATCAATAAAGAATTAACGCGAACTAAGTTTCTCAAAATCAATGTCCTGGATGCAACCAGGTCCTAAACTTAGAAGTTGATTCAAATTGATTAATCGATGTTTTTCTTAAAAGCACGAGATATCAATAAAGAATTAACGCGAACTAAGTTTTTCAAAATCAATATCCTGGAAATAACCAGGTATTAAACTTAGAAGTTGATTCAAATCGATTAATTGATGTTTTTCTTAAAAAGCAAGAGATATTAATAAAAAAATTAATGCGAACTAAGTTTTTCAAAATCAATGTCCTGGATGAAACCAGGTCCTAAACTTAGAAGTTGATTCAAATTGATTAATCGATGTTTTTCTTAAAAAGCACGAGATATCAATAAAGAATTAATGCGAACTAAGTTTTTCAAAATCAATGTCCTGGATGCAACCAGGTCCTAAACTTAGAAGTTGATTCAAATCGATTAATCGATGTTTTTCTTAAAAAGAACGAGATATCAATAAAGAATTAACGCGAACTAAGTTTCTCAAAATCAATGTCCTGGATGCAACCAGGTCCTAAACTTAGAAGTTGATTCAAATTGATTAATCGATGTTTTTCTTAAAAGCACGAGATATCAATAAAGAATTAATGCGAACTAAGTTTTTCAAAATCAATATCCTGGAAATAACCAGGTCCTAAACTTAGAAGTTGATTCAAATTGATTAATCGATGTTTTTCTTAAAAAGCACGAGATATCAATAAAGAATTAATGCGAACTAAGTTTTTCAAAATCAATGTCCTGGATGCAACCAGGTCCTAAACTTAGAAGTTGATTCAAATTGATTAATCGATGTTTTTCTTAAAAAGCACGAGATATCAATAAAGAATTAACGCGAACTAAGTTTCTCAAAATCAATGTCAAGATGCAACCAGGTCCTAAACTTAGAAGTCGATTCAAATTGATTAATCGATGTTTTTCTTAAAAAGCACGAGATATCAATAAAGAATTAACGCGAACTAAGTTTTTCAAAATCAATATCCTGGGAATAAGCAGGTACTAAACTTAGAAGTTGATTCAAATTGATTAATCGATGTTTTTCTTAAAAAACACGAGATATCAATAAAGAATTAACGTGAACTAAGTTTTTCAAATTCAATATCCTGGAAATAACCAGGTCCTAAACTTAGAAGTTGATTCAAATTGATTAATTGATGTTTTTCTTAAAAAACATGAGATATCAATAAAGAATTAGCGTGAACTAAGCTTTTCAAAATCAATATCCTGGAAATAACCAGGTCCTAAACATAGAAGTTGATTCAAATTAATTAATCGATGTTTTTCTTAAAAAGCACGAAATATCAATAAAGAATTAACGCGAACTAAGTTTCTCAAAATCAATGTCCTGGATGCAACCAGGTCCTAAACTTAGAAGTTTATTCAAATTGATTAATCGATGTTTTTCTTAAAAAGCACGAGATATCAATAAAGAATTAACGCGAACTAAGTTTTTCAAAATCAATATCCTGGAAATAACCAGGTCCTAAACTTAGAAGTTGATTCAAATGGATTAATCGATGTTTTTTTTAAAAAGCACGAGATATCAATAAAGAATTAACGCGAACTAAGTTTTTCAAAATCAATATCCTGGAAATAGCTAGGTCCTAAACTTAGAAGTTGATTTAAATTGATCAGTCGATGTCTTTCTTAAAAAACACGAGATATCAATAAAGAATTAACGTGAACTAAGTTTTTCAAAATCAATATCCTAGAAATAACAAGGTCCTAAACTTAGAAGTTGATTCAAATTGATTAATCCATGTTTTTCTGAAAAAGCACGAGATATCAATAAAGAATTAATGCGAACTAAGTTTTTCAAAATCAATGTCCTGGATGCAACCAGGTCCTAAACTTAGAAGTGGATTCAAATTGATTAATCGATGTTTTTCTTAAAAAACACGAGATAACAATAAAGAATTAACGTGAACTAAGTTTTTCAAAATCAATATCCTGGAAATAACCAGGTCCTAAACTTAGAAGTTGATTCAAATTGATTAATCGATGTTTTTCTTAAAAAGCACGAGATATCAATAAACAATTAACGCGAACTAAGTTTCTCAAAATCAATGTCCTGGATGCAACCAGGTCCTAAACTTAGAAGTCGATTCAAATTGATTAATCGATGTTTTTCTTAAAAGCACGAGATATCAAAAAAGAATTAACGCGAACTAAGTTTTTCAAAATCAATATCTTGGAAATAACCAGGTACTAAACTTAGAAGTTGATTCAAATTGATTAATCGATGTTTTTCTTAAAAAGCACGAGATATCAATAAAGAATTAACGCGAAATAAGTTTTTCAAAATCAATATCCTGGAAATAACTAGGTCCTAAACTTAGAAGTTGATTTAAATTGATCAGTCGATGTCTTTCTTAAAAAGCACGAGATATGAATAAAAAAATTAAAGCGAACTAAGTATTTCGAAATCAATGTCCTCGATGAAACCAGGTCCTAAAATTAGAAGTTGATTCAAATTGATTAATCGATGTTTTTCTTAAAAAGCACGAGATATCAATAAAGAATAAATGCGAACTAAGTTTTTCAAAATCAATGTCCTGGATGCAACCAGGTCCTAAACTTAGAAGTTGATTCAAATTGATTAATCGATGTTTTTCTTAAAAAGCACGAGATATCAATAAAGAATTAACGCGAACTAAGTTTCTCAAAATCAATGTCCTGGATGCAACCAGGTCCTAAACTTAGAAGTTGATTCAAATTGATTAATCGATGTTTTTCTTAAAAAGCACGAGATATCAAAAAAGAATTAACGCGAACTAAGTTTTTCAAAATCAATATCTTGGAAATAACCAGGTACTAAACTTAGAAGTTGATTCAAATTGATTAATCGATGTTTTTCTTAAAAAGCACGAGATATCAATAAAGAATTAACGCGAAATAAGTTTTTCAAAATCAATATCCTGGAAATAACTAGGTCCTAAACTTAGAAGTTGATTTAAATTGATCAGTCGATGTCTTTCTTAAAAAGCACGAGATATGAATAAAAAAATTAAAGCGAACTAAGTATTTCGAAATCAATGTCCTCGATGAAACCAGGTCCTAAAATTAGAAGTTGATTCAAATTGATTAATCGATGTTTTTCTTAAAAAGCACGAGATATCAATAAAGAATAAATGCGAACTAAGTTTTTCAAAATCAATGTCCTGGATGCAACCAGGTCCTAAACTTAGAAGTTGATTCAAATTGATTAATCGATGTTTTTCTTAAAAAGCACGAGATATCAATAAAGAATTAACGCGAACTAAGTTTCTCAAAATCAATGTCCTGGATGCAACCAGGTCCTAAACTTAGAAGTTGATTCAAATTGATTAATCGATGTTTTTCTTAAAAAGCACGAGATATCAATAAAGAATTAATGCGAACTAAGTTTTTCAAAATCAATGTCCTGGATGCAACCAGGTCCTAAATTTAGAAGTTGATTCAAATTGATTAATCGATTTTTTTCTTAAAAAGCACGAGATATCAATAAAGAATTAACGCGAACTAAGTTTCTCAAAATCAATGTCCTGGATGCAACCAGGTCCTAAACTTAGAAGTTGATTCAAATTGATTAATCGATGTTTTTCTTAAAAGCACGAGATATCAATAAAGAATTAACGCGAACTAAGTTTTTCAAAATCAATATCCTGGAAATAACCAGGTATTAAACTTAGAAGTTGATTCAAATTGATTAATTGATGTTTTTCTTAAAAAGCAAGAGATATTAATAAAAAAATTAATGCGAACTAAGTTTTTCAAAATCAATGTCCTGGATGAAACCAGGTCCTAAACTTAGAAGTTGATTCAAATTGATTAATCGATGTTTTTCTTAAAAAGCACGAGATATCAATAAAGAATTAATGCGAACTAAGTTTTTCAAAATCAATGTCCTGGATGCAACCAGGTCCTAAACTTAGAAGTTGATTCAAATCGATTAATCGATGTTTTTCTTTAAAAGAACGAGATATCAATAAAGAATTAACGCGAACTAAGTTTCTCAAAATCAAAGTCCTGGATGCAACCAGGTCCTAAACTTAGAAGTTGATTCAAATTGATTAATCGATGTTTTTCTTAAAAGCACGAGATATCAATAAAGAATTAATGCGAACTAAGTTTTTCAAAATCAATATCCTGGAAATAACCAGGTCCTAAACTTAGAAGTTGATTCAAATTGATTAATCGATGTTTTTCTTAAAAAGCACGAGATATCAATAAAGAATTAACGCGAACTAAGTTTCTCAAAATCAATGTCAAGATGCAACCAGGTCCTAAACTTAGAAGTCGATTCAAATTGATTAATCGATATTTTTCTTAAAAGCCCGAGATATCAAAAAAGAATTAACGCGAACTAAGTTTTTCAAAATCAATATCTTGGAAATAACCAGGTACTAAACTTAGAAGTTGATTCAAATTGATTAATCGATGTTTTTCTTAAAAAGCACGAGATATCAATAAAGAATTAACGCGAAATAAGTTTTTCAAAATCAATATCCTGGAAATAACTAGGTCCTAAACTTAGAAGTTGATTTAAATTGATCAGTCGATGTCTTTCTTAAAAAGCACGAGATATGAATAAAAAAATTAAAGCGAACTAAGTATTTCGAAATCAATGTCCTCGATGAAACCAGGTCCTAAAATTAGAAGTTGATTCAAATTGATTAATCGATGTTTTTCTTAAAAAGCACGAGATATCAATAAAGAATAAATGCGAACTAAGTTTTTCAAAATCAATGTCCTGGATGCAACCAGGTCCTAAACTTAGAAGTTGATTCAAATTGATTAATCGATGTTTTTCTTAAAAAGCACGAGATATCAATAAAGAATTAACGCGAACTAAGTTTCTCAAAATCAATGTCCTGGATGCAACCAGGTCCTAAACTTAGAAGATGATTCAAATTGATTAATCGATGTTTTTCTTAAAAAGCACGAGATATCAATAAAGAATTAATGCGAACTAAGTTTTTCAAAATCAATGTCCTGGATGCAACCAGGTCCTAAATTTAGAAGTTGATTCAAATTGATTAATCGATGTTTTTCTTAAAAAGCACGAGATATCAATAAAGAATTAACGCGAACTAAGTTTCTCAAAATCAATGTCCTGGATGCAACCAGGTCCTAAACTTAGAAGTTGATTCAAATTGATTAATCGATGTTTTTCTTAAAAGCACGAGATATCAATAAAGAATTAACGCGAACTAAGTTTTTCAAAATCAATATCCTGGAAATAACCAGGTATTAAACTTAGAAGTTGATTCAAATTGATTAATTGATGTTTTTCTTAAAAAGCAAGAGATATTAATAAAAAAATTAATGCGAACTAAGTTTTTCAAAATCAATGTCCTGGATGAAACCAGGTCCTAAACTTAGAAGTTGATTCAAATTGATTAATCGATGTTTTTCTTAAAAAGCACGAGATATCAATAAAGAATTAATGCGAACTAAGTTTTTCAAAATCAATGTCCTGGATGCAACCAGGTCCTAAACTTAGAAGTTGATTCAAATCGATTAATCGATGTTTTTCTTAAAAAGAACGAGATATCAATAAAGAATTAACGCGAACTAAGTTTCTCAAAATCAATGTCCTGGATGCAACCAGGTCCTAAACTTAGAAGTTGATTCAAATTGATTAATCGATGTTTTTCTTAAAAGCACGAGATATCAATAAAGAATTAATGCGAACTAAGTTTTTCAAAATCAATATCCTGGAAATAACCAGGTCCTAAACTTAGAAGTTGATTCAAATTGATTAATCGATGTTTTTCTTAAAAAGCACGAGATATCAATAAAGAATTAACGCGAACTAAGTTTTTCAAAATCAATATCCTGGAAATAACCAGGTCCTAAACTTAGAAGTTGATTCAAATTGATTAATCGATGTTTTTCTTAAAAAGCACGAGATATCAATAAAGAATTAACGCGAACTAAGTTTCTCAAAATCAATGTCAAGATGCAACCAGGTCCTAAACTTAGAAGTCGATTCAAATTGATTAATCGATATTTTTCTTAAAAGCCCGAGATATCAAAAAAGAATTAACGCGAACTAAGTTTTTCAAAATCAATATCTTGGAAATAACCAGGTACTAAACTTAGAAGTTGATTCAAATTGATTAATCGATGTTTTTCTTAAAAAGCACGAGATATCAATAAAGAATTAACGCGAAATAAGTTTTTCAAAATCAATATCCTGGAAATAACTAGGTCCTAAACTTAGAAGTTGATTTAAATTGATCAGTCGATGTCTTTCTTAAAAAGCACGAGATATGAATAAAAAAATTAAAGCGAACTAAGTATTTCGAAATCAATGTCCTCGATGAAACCAGGTCCTAAAATTAGAAGTTGATTCAAATTGATTAATCGATGTTTTTCTTAAAAAGCACGAGATATCAATAAAGAATAATTGCGAACTAAGTTTTTCAAAATCAATGTCCTGGATGCAACCAGGTCCTAAACTTAGAAGTTGATTCAAATTGATTAATCGATGTTTTTCTTAAAAAGCACGAGATATCAATAAAGAATTAACGCGAACTAAGTTTCTCAAAATCAATGTCCTGGATGCAACCAGGTCCTAAACTTAGAAGGTGATTCAAATTGATTAATCGATGTTTTTCTTAAAAAGCACGAGATATCAATAAAGAATTAATGCGAACTAAGTTTTTCAAAATCAATGTCCTGGATGCAACCAGGTCCTAAATTTAGAAGTTGATTCAAATTGATTAATCGATGTTTTTCTTAAAAAGCACGAGATATCAATAAAGAATTAACGCGAACTAAGTTTCTCAAAATCAATGTCCTGGATGCAACCAGGTCCTAAACTTAGAAGTTGATTCAAATTGATTAATCGATGTTTTTCTTAAAAGCACGAGATATCAATAAAGAATTAACGCGAACTAAGTTTTTCAAAATCAATATCCTGGAAATAACCAGGTATTAAACTTAGAAGTTGATTCAAATTGATTAATCGATGTTTTTCTTAAAAAGCACGAGATATCAATAAAGAATTAACGCGAACTAAGTTTTTCAAAATCAATATCCTGGGAATAAGCAGGTACTAAACTTAGAAGTTGATTCAAATTGATTAATCGATGTTTTTCTTAAAAAACACGAGATATCAATAAAGAATTAACGTGAACTAAGTTTTTCAAATTCAATATCCTGGAAATAACCAGGTCCTAAACTTAGAAGTTGATTCAAATTGATTAATTGATGTTTTTCTTAAAAAACATGAGATATCAATAAAGAATTAGCGTGAACTAAGCTTTTCAAAATCAATATCCTGGAAATAACCAGGTCCTAAACATAGAAGTTGATTCAAATTAATTAATCGATGTTTTTCTTAAAAAGCACGAAATATCAATAAAGAATTAACGCGAACTAAGTTTCTCAAAATCAATGTCCTGGATGCAACCAGGTCCTAAACTTAGAAGTTTATTCAAATTGATTAATCGATGTTTTTCTTAAAAAGCACGAGATATCAATAAAGAATTAACGCGAACTAAGTTTTTCAAAATCAATATCCTGGAAATAACCAGGTCCTAAACTTAGAAGTTGATTCAAATGGATTAATCGATGTTTTTTTTAAAAAGCACGAGATATCAATAAAGAATTAACGCGAACTAAGTTTTTCAAAATCAATATCCTGGAAATAGCTAGGTCCTAAACTTAGAAGTTGATTTAAATTGATGAGTCGATGTCTTTCTTAAAAAACACGAGATATCAATAAAGAATTAACGTGAACTAAGTTTTTCAAAATCAATATCCTAGAAATAACAAGGTCCTAAACTTAGAAGTTGATTCAAATTGATTAATCCATGTTTTTCTGAAAAAGCACGAGATATCAATAAAGAATTAATGCGAACTAAGTTTTTCAAAATCAATGTCCTGGATGCAACCAGGTCCTAAACTTAGAAGTGGATTCAAATTGATTAATCGATGTTTTTCTTAAAAAACACGAGATAACAATAAAGAATTAACGTGAACTAAGTTTTTCAAAATCAATATCCTGGAAATAACCAGGTCCTAAACTTAGAAGTTGATTCAAATTGATTAATCGATGTTTTTCTTAAAAAGCACGAGATATCAATAAACAATTAACGCGAACTAAGTTTCTCAAAATCAATGTCCTGGATGCAACCAGGTCCTAAACTTAGAAGTCGATTCAAATTGATTAATCGATGTTTTTCTTAAAAGCACGAGATATCAAAAAAGAATTAACGCGAACTAAGTTTTTCAAAATCAATATCTTGGAAATAACCAGGTACTAAACTTAGAAGTTGATTCAAATTGATTAATCGATGTTTTTCTTAAAAAGCACGAGATATCAATAAAGAATTAACGCGAAATAAGTTTTTCAAAATCAATATCCTGGAAATAACTAGGTCCTAAACTTAGAAGTTGATTTAAATTGATCAGTCGATGTCTTTCTTAAAAAGCACGAGATATGAATAAAAAAATTAAAGCGAACTAAGTATTTCGAAATCAATGTCCTCGATGAAACCAGGTCCTAAAATTAGAAGTTGATTCAAATTGATTAATCGATGTTTTTCTTAAAAAGCACGAGATATCAATAAAGAATAAATGCGAACTAAGTTTTTCAAAATCAATGTCCTGGATGCAACCAGGTCCTAAACTTAGAAGTTGATTCAAATTGATTAATCGATGTTTTTCTTAAAAAGCACGAGATATCAATAAAGAATTAACGCGAACTAAGTTTCTCAAAATCAATGTCCTGGATGCAACCAGGTCCTAAACTTAGAAGTTGATTCAAATTGATTAATCGATGTTTTTCTTAAAAAGCACGAGATATCAATAAAGAATTAATGCGAACTAAGTTTTTCAAAATCAATGTCCTGGATGCAACCAGGTCCTAAATTTAGAAGTTGATTCAAATTGATTAATCGATTTTTTTCTTAAAAAGCACGAGATATCAATAAAGAATTAACGCGAACTAAGTTTCTCAAAATCAATGTCCTGGATGCAACCAGGTCCTAAACTTAGAAGTTGATTCAAATTGATTAATCGATGTTTTTCTTAAAAGCACGAGATATCAATAAAGAATTAACGCGAACTAAGTTTTTCAAAATCAATATCCTGGAAATAACCAGGTATTAAACTTAGAAGTTGATTCAAATTGATTAATTGATGTTTTTCTTAAAAAGCAAGAGATATTAATAAAAAAATTAATGCGAACTAAGTTTTTCAAAATCAATGTCCTGGATGAAACCAGGTCCTAAACTTAGAAGTTGATTCAAATTGATTAATCGATGTTTTTCTTAAAAAGCACGAGATATCAATAAAGAATTAATGCGAACTAAGTTTTTCAAAATCAATGTCCTGGATGCAACCAGGTCCTAAACTTAGAAGTTGATTCAAATCGATTAATCGATGTTTTTCTTTAAAAGAACGAGATATCAATAAAGAATTAACGCGAACTAAGTTTCTCAAAATCAAAGTCCTGGATGCAACCAGGTCCTAAACTTAGAAGTTGATTCAAATTGATTAATCGATGTTTTTCTTAAAAGCACGAGATATCAATAAAGAATTAATGCGAACTAAGTTTTTCAAAATCAATATCCTGGAAATAACCAGGTCCTAAACTTAGAAGTTGATTCAAATTGATTAATCGATGTTTTTCTTAAAAAGCACGAGATATCAATAAAGAATTAACGCGAACTAAGTTTCTCAAAATCAATGTCAAGATGCAACCAGGTCCTAAACTTAGAAGTCGATTCAAATTGATTAATCGATATTTTTCTTAAAAGCCCGAGATATCAAAAAAGAATTAACGCGAACTAAGTTTTTCAAAATCAATATCTTGGAAATAACCAGGTACTAAACTTAGAAGTTGATTCAAATTGATTAATCGATGTTTTTCTTAAAAAGCACGAGATATCAATAAAGAATTAACGCGAAATAAGTTTTTCAAAATCAATATCCTGGAAATAACTAGGTCCTAAACTTAGAAGTTGATTTAAATTGATCAGTCGATGTCTTTCTTAAAAAGCACGAGATATGAATAAAAAAATTAAAGCGAACTAAGTATTTCGAAATCAATGTCCTCGATGAAACCAGGTCCTAAAATTAGAAGTTGATTCAAATTGATTAATCGATGTTTTTCTTAAAAAGCACGAGATATCAATAAAGAATAAATGCGAACTAAGTTTTTCAAAATCAATGTCCTGGATGCAACCAGGTCCTAAACTTAGAAGTTGATTCAAATTGATTAATCGATGTTTTTCTTAAAAAGCACGAGATATCAATAAAGAATTAACGCGAACTAAGTTTCTCAAAATCAATGTCCTGGATGCAACCAGGTCCTAAACTTAGAAGATGATTCAAATTGATTAATCGATGTTTTTCTTAAAAAGCACGAGATATCAATAAAGAATTAATGCGAACTAAGTTTTTCAAAATCAATGTCCTGGATGCAACCAGGTCCTAAATTTAGAAGTTGATTCAAATTGATTAATCGATGTTTTTCTTAAAAAGCACGAGATATCAATAAAGAATTAACGCGAACTAAGTTTCTCAAAATCAATGTCCTGGATGCAACCAGGTCCTAAACTTAGAAGTTGATTCAAATTGATTAATCGATGTTTTTCTTAAAAGCACGAGATATCAATAAAGAATTAACGCGAACTAAGTTTTTCAAAATCAATATCCTGGAAATAACCAGGTATTAAACTTAGAAGTTGATTCAAATTGATTAATTGATGTTTTTCTTAAAAAGCAAGAGATATTAATAAAAAAATTAATGCGAACTAAGTTTTTCAAAATCAATGTCCTGGATGAAACCAGGTCCTAAACTTAGAAGTTGATTCAAATTGATTAATCGATGTTTTTCTTAAAAAGCACGAGATATCAATAAAGAATTAATGCGAACTAAGTTTTTCAAAATCAATGTCCTGGATGCAACCAGGTCCTAAACTTAGAAGTTGATTCAAATCGATTAATCGATGTTTTTCTTAAAAAGAACGAGATATCAATAAAGAATTAACGCGAACTAAGTTTCTCAAAATCAATGTCCTGGATGCAACCAGGTCCTAAACTTAGAAGTTGATTCAAATTGATTAATCGATGTTTTTCTTAAAAGCACGAGATATCAATAAAGAATTAATGCGAACTAAGTTTTTCAAAATCAATATCCTGGAAATAACCAGGTCCTAAACTTAGAAGTTGATTCAAATTGATTAATCGATGTTTTTCTTAAAAAGCACGAGATATCAATAAAGAATTAACGCGAACTAAGTTTTTCAAAATCAATATCCTGGAAATAACCAGGTCCTAAACTTAGAAGTTGATTCAAATTGATTAATCGATGTTTTTCTTAAAAAGCACGAGATATCAATAAAGAATTAACGCGAACTAAGTTTCTCAAAATCAATGTCAAGATGCAACCAGGTCCTAAACTTAGAAGTCGATTCAAATTGATTAATCGATATTTTTCTTAAAAGCCCGAGATATCAAAAAAGAATTAACGCGAACTAAGTTTTTCAAAATCAATATCTTGGAAATAACCAGGTACTAAACTTAGAAGTTGATTCAAATTGATTAATCGATGTTTTTCTTAAAAAGCACGAGATATCAATAAAGAATTAACGCGAAATAAGTTTTTCAAAATCAATATCCTGGAAATAACTAGGTCCTAAACTTAGAAGTTGATTTAAATTGATCAGTCGATGTCTTTCTTAAAAAGCACGAGATATGAATAAAAAAATTAAAGCGAACTAAGTATTTCGAAATCAATGTCCTCGATGAAACCAGGTCCTAAAATTAGAAGTTGATTCAAATTGATTAATCGATGTTTTTCTTAAAAAGCACGAGATATCAATAAAGAATAAATGCGAACTAAGTTTTTCAAAATCAATGTCCTGGATGCAACCAGGTCCTAAACTTAGAAGTTGATTCAAATTGATTAATCGATGTTTTTCTTAAAAAGCACGAGATATCAATAAAGAATTAACGCGAACTAAGTTTCTCAAAATCAATGTCCTGGATGCAACCAGGTCCTAAACTTAGAAGATGATTCAAATTGATTAATCGATGTTTTTCTTAAAAAGCACGAGATATCAATAAAGAATTAATGCGAACTAAGTTTTTCAAAATCAATGTCCTGGATGCAACCAGGTCCTAAATT
Source organism: Humulus lupulus (assembly GCF_963169125.1). NCBI lineage: Eukaryota > Viridiplantae > Streptophyta > Magnoliopsida > Rosales > Cannabaceae > Humulus > Humulus lupulus. The sequence continues at coordinate 95,534,524 of NC_084793.1, forward strand.
TAGAAGTTGATTCAAATTGATTAATCGATGTTTTTCTTAAAAAGCACGAGATATCAATAAAGAATTAACGCGAACTAAGTTTCTCAAAATCAATGTCCTGGATGCAACCAGGTCCTAAACTTAGAAGTTGATTCAAATTGATTAATCGATGTTTTTCTTAAAAGCACGAGATATCAATAAAGAATTAACGCGAACTAAGTTTTTCAAAATCAATATCCTGGAAATAACCAGGTATTAAACTTAGAAGTTGATTCAAATTGATTAATTGATGTTTTTCTTAAAAAGCAAGAGATATTAATAAAAAAATTAATGCGAACTAAGTTTTTCAAAATCAATGTCCTGGATGAAACCAGGTCCTAAACTTAGAAGTTGATTCAAATTGATTAATCGATGTTTTTCTTAAAAAGCACGAGATATCAATAAAGAATTAATGCGAACTAAGTTTTTCAAAATCAATGTCCTGGATGCAACCAGGTCCTAAACTTAGAAGTTGATTCAAATCGATTAATCGATGTTTTTCTTAAAAAGAACGAGATATCAATAAAGAATTAACGCGAACTAAGTTTCTCAAAATCAATGTCCTGGATGCAACCAGGTCCTAAACTTAGAAGTTGATTCAAATTGATTAATCGATGTTTTTCTTAAAAGCACGAGATATCAATAAAGAATTAATGCGAACTAAGTTTTTCAAAATCAATATCCTGGAAATAACCAGGTCCTAAACTTAGAAGTTGATTCAAATTGATTAATCGATGTTTTTCTTAAAAAGCACGAGATATCAATAAAGAATTAACGCGAACTAAGTTTTTCAAAATCAATATCCTGGAAATAACCAGGTCCTAAACTTAGAAGTTGATTCAAATTGATTAATCGATGTTTTTCTTAAAAAGCACGAGATATCAATAAAGAATTAACGCGAACTAAGTTTCTCAAAATCAATGTCAAGATGCAACCAGGTCCTAAACTTAGAAGTCGATTCAAATTGATTAATCGATATTTTTCTTAAAAGCCCGAGATATCAAAAAAGAATTAACGCGAACTAAGTTTTTCAAAATCAATATCTTGGAAATAACCAGGTACTAAACTTAGAAGTTGATTCAAATTGATTAATCGATGTTTTTCTTAAAAAGCACGAGATATCAATAAAGAATTAACGCGAAATAAGTTTTTCAAAATCAATATCCTGGAAATAACTAGGTCCTAAACTTAGAAGTTGATTTAAATTGATCAGTCGATGTCTTTCTTAAATAGCACGAGATATGAATAAAAAAATTAAAGCGAACTAAGTATTTCGAAATCAATGTCCTCGATGAAACCAGGTCCTAAAATTAGAAGTTGATTAATCGATGTTTTTCTTAAAAAGCACGAGATATCAATAAAGAATAATTGCGAACTAAGTTTTTCAAAATCAATGTCCTGGATGCAACCAGGTCCTAAACTTAGAAGTTGATTCAAATTGATTAATCGATGTTTTTCTTAAAAAGCACGAGATATCAATAAAGAATTAACGCGAACTAAGTTTCTCAAAATCAATGTCCTGGATGCAACCAGGTCCTAAACTTAGAAGGTGATTCAAATTGATTAATCGATGTTTTTCTTAAAAAGCACGAGATATCAATAAAGAATTAATGCGAACTAAGTTTTTCAAAATCAATGTCCTTGATGCAACCAGGTCCTAAATTTAGAAGTTGATTCAAATTGATTAATCGATGTTTTTCTTAAAAAGCACGAGATATCAATAAAGAATTAACGCGAACTAAGTTTCTCAAAATCAATGTCCTGGATGCAACCAGGTCCTAAACTTAGAAGTTGATTCAAATTGATTAATCGATGTTTTTCTTAAAAGCACGAGATATCAATAAAGAATTAACGCGAACTAAGTTTTTCAAAATCAATATCCTGGAAATAACCAGGTATTAAACTTAGAAGTTGATTCAAATTGATTAATTGATGTTTTTCTTAAAAAGCAAGAGATATTAATAAAAAAATTAATGCGAACTAAGTTTTTCAAAATCAATGTCCTGGATGAAACCAGGTCCTAAACTTAGAAGTTGATTCAAATTGATTAATCGATATTTTTCTTAAAAAGCACGAGATATCAATAAAGAATTAATGCGAACTAAGTTTTTCAAAATCAATGTCCTGGATGCAACCAGGTCCTAAACTTAGAAGTTGATTCAAATCGATTAATCGATGTTTTTCTTAAAAAGAACGAGATATCAATAAAGAATTAACGCGAACTAAGTTTCTCAAAATCAATGTCCTGGATGCAACCAGGTCCTAAACTTAGAAGTTGATTCAAATTGATTAATCGATGTTTTTCTTAAAAGCACGAGATATCAATAAAGAATTAATGCGAACTAAGTTTTTCAAAATCAATATCCTGGAAATAACCAGGTCCTAAACTTAGAAGTTGATTCAAATTGATTAATCGATGTTTTTCTTAAAAAGCACGAGATATCAATAAAGAATTAACGCGAACTAAGTTTTTCAAAATCAATATCCTGGAAATAACCAGGTCCTAAACTTAGAAGTTGATTCAAATTGATTAATCGATGTTTTTCTTAAAAAGCACGAGATATCAATAAAGAATTAACGCGAACTAAGTTTCTCAAAATCAATGTCCTGGATGCAACCAGGTCCTAAACTTAGAAGGTGATTCAAATTGATTAATCGATGTTTTTCTTAAAAAGCACGAGATATCAATAAAGAATTAATGCGAACTAAGTTTTTCAAAATCAATGTCCTGGATGCAACCAGGTCCTAAATTTAGAAGTTGATTCAAATTGATTAATCGATGTTTTTCTTAAAAAGCACGAGATATCAATAAAGAATTAACGCGAACTAAGTTTCTCAAAATCAATGTCCTGGATGCAACCAGGTCCTAAACTTAGAAGTTGATTCAAATTGATTAATCGATGTTTTTCTTAAAAGCACGAGATATCAATAAAGAATTAACGCGAACTAAGTTTTTCAAAATCAATATCCTGGAAATAACCAGGTATTAAACTTAGAAGTTGATTCAAATTGATTAATTGATGTTTTTCTTAAAAAGCAAGAGATATTAATAAAAAAATTAATGCGAACTAAGTTTTTCAAAATCAATGTCCTGGATGAAACCAGGTCCTAAACTTAGAAGTTGATTCAAATTGATTAATCGATGTTTTTCTTAAAAAGCACGAGATATCAATAAAGAATTAATGCGAACTAAGTTTTTCAAAATCAATGTCCTGGATGCAACCAGGTCCTAAACTTAGAAGTTGATTCAAATCGATTAATCGATGTTTTTCTTAAAAAGAACGAGATATCAATAAAGAATTAACGCGAACTAAGTTTCTCAAAATCAATGTCCTGGATGCAACCAGGTCCTAAACTTAGAAGTTGATTCAAATTGATTAATCGATGTTTTTCTTAAAAGCACGAGATATCAATAAAGAATTAATGCGAACTAAGTTTTTCAAAATCAATATCCTGGAAATAACCAGGTCCTAAACTTAGAAGTTGATTCAAATTGATTAATCGATGTTTTTCTTAAAAAGCACGAGATATCAATAAAGAATTAACGCGAACTAAGTTTTTCAAAATCAATATCCTGGAAATAACCAGGTCCTAAACTTAGAAGTTGATTCAAATTGATTAATCGATGTTTTTCTTAAAAAGCACGAGATATCAATAAAGAATTAACGCGAACTAAGTTTCTCAAAATCAATGTCAAGATGCAACCAGGTCCTAAACTTAGAAGTCGATTCAAATTGATTAATCGATATTTTTCTTAAAAGCCCGAGATATCAAAAAAGAATTAACGCGAACTAAGTTTTTCAAAATCAATATCTTGGAAATAACCAGGTACTAAACTTAGAAGTTGATTCAAATTGATTAATCGATGTTTTTCTTAAAAAGCACGAGATATCAATAAAGAATTAACGCGAAATAAGTTTTTCAAAATCAATATCCTGGAAATAACTAGGTCCTAAACTTAGAAGTTGATTTAAATTGATCAGTCGATGTCTTTCTTAAAAAGCACGAGATATGAATAAAAAAATTAAAGCGAACTAAGTATTTCGAAATCAATGTCCTCGATGAAACCAGGTCCTAAAATTAGAAGTTGATTCAAATTGATTAATCGATGTTTTTCTTAAAAAGCACGAGATATCAATAAAGAATAATTGCGAACTAAGTTTTTCAAAATCAATGTCCTGGATGCAACCAGGTCCTAAACTTAGAAGTTGATTCAAATTGATTAATCGATGTTTTTCTTAAAATGCACGAGATATCAATAAAGAATTAACGCGAACTAAGTTTCTCAAAATCAATGTCCTGGATGCAACCAGGTCCTAAACTTAGAAGGTGATTCAAATTGATTAATCGATGTTTTTCTTAAAAAGCACGAGATATCAATAAAGAATTAATGCGAACTAAGTTTTTCAAAATCAATGTCCTGGATGCAACCAGGTCCTAAATTTAGAAGTTGATTCAAATTGATTAATCGATGTTTTTCTTAAAAAGCACGAGATATCAATAAAGAATTAACGCGAACTAAGTTTCTCAAAATCAATGTCCTGGATGCAACCAGGTCCTAAACTTAGAAGTTGATTCAAATTGATTAATCGATGTTTTTCTTAAAAGCACGAGATATCAATAAAGAATTAACGCGAACTAAGTTTTTCAAAATCAATATCCTGGAAATAACCAGGTATTAAACTTAGAAGTTGATTCAAATTGATTAATTGATGTTTTTCTTAAAAAGCAAGAGATATTAATAAAAAAATTAATGCGAACTAAGTTTTTCAAAATCAATGTCCTGGATGAAACCAGGTCCTAAACTTAGAAGTTGATTCAAATTGATTAATCGATGTTTTTCTTAAAAAGCACGAGATATCAATAAAGAATTAATGCGAACTAAGTTTTTCAAAATCAATGTCCTGGATGCAACCAGGTCCTAAACTTAGAAGTTGATTCAAATCGATTAATCGATGTTTTTCTTAAAAAGAACGAGATATCAATAAAGAATTAACGCGAACTAAGTTTCTCAAAATCAATGTCCTGGATGCAACCAGGTCCTAAACTTAGAAGTTGATTCAAATTGATTAATCGATGTTTTTCTTAAAAGCACGAGATATCAATAAAGAATTAATGCGAACTAAGTTTTTCAAAATCAATATCCTGGAAATAACCAGGTCCTAAACTTAGAAGTTGATTCAAATTGATTAATCGATGTTTTTCTTAAAAAGCACGAGATATCAATAAAGAATTAACGCGAACTAAGTTTTTCAAAATCAATATCCTGGAAATAACCAGGTCCTAAACTTAGAAGTTGATTCAAATTGATTAATCGATGTTTTTCTTAAAAAGCACGAGATATCAATAAAGAATTAACGCGAACTAAGTTTCTCAAAATCAATGTCAAGATGCAACCAGGTCCTAAACTTAGAAGTCGATTCAAATTGATTAATCGATATTTTTCTTAAAAGCCCGAGATATCAAAAAAGAATTAACGCGAACTAAGTTTTTCAAAATCAATATCTTGGAAATAACCAGGTACTAACCTTAGAAGTTGATTCAAATTGATTAATCGATGTTTTTCTTAAAAAGCACGAGATATCAATAAAGAATTAACGCGAAATAAGTTTTTCAAAATCAATATCCTGGAAATAACTAGGTCCTAAACTTAGAAGTTGATTTAAATTGATCAGTCGATGTCTTTCTTAAAAAGCACGAGATATGAATAAAAAAATTAAAGCGAACTAAGTATTTCGAAATCAATGTCCTCGATGAAACCAGGTCCTAAAATTAGAAGTTGATTCAAATTGATTAATCGATGTTTTTCTTAAAAAGCACGAGATATCAATAAAGAATAAATGCGAACTAAGTTTTTCAAAATCAATGTCCTGGATGCAACCAGGTCCTAAACTTAGATGTTGATTCAAATTGATTAATCGATGTTTTTCTTAAAAAGCACGAGATATCAATAAAGAATTAACGCGAACTAAGTTTCTCAAAATCAATGTCCGGGATGCAACCAGGTCCTAAACTTAGAAGGTGATTCAAATTGATTAATCGATGTTTTTCTTAAAAAGCACGAGATATCAATAAAGAATTAATGCGAACTAAGTTTTTCAAAATCAATGTCCTGGATGCAACCAGGTCCTAAATTTAGAAGTTGATTCAAATTGATTAATCGATGTTTTTCTTAAAAAGCACGAGATATCAATAAAGAATTAACGCGAACTAAGTTTCTCAAAATCAATGTCCTGGATGCAACCAGGTCCTAAACTTAGAAGTTGATTCAAATTGATTAATCGATGTATTTCTTAAAAGCACGAGATATCAATAAAGAATTAACGCGAACTAAGTTTTTCAAAATCAATATCCTGGAAATAACCAGGTATTAAACTTAGAAGTTGATTCAAATTGATTAATTGATGTTTTTCTTAAAAAGCAAGAGATATTAATAAAAAAATTAATGCGAACTAAGTTTTTCAAAATCAATGTCCTGGATGAAACCAGGTCCTAAACTTAGAAGTTGATTCAAATTGATTAATCGATGTTTTTCTTAAAAAGCACGAGATATCAATAAAGAATTAATGCGAACTAAGTTTTTCAAAATCAATGTCCTGGATGCAACCAGGTCCTAAACTTAGAAGTTGATTCAAATCGATTAATCGATGTTTTTCTTAAAAAGAACGAGATATCAATAAAGAATTAACGCGAACTAAGTTTCTCAAAATCAATGTCCTGGATGCAACCAGGTCCTAAACTTAGAAGTTGATTCAAATTGATTAATCGATGTTTTTCTTAAAAGCACGAGATATCAATAAAGAATTAATGCGAACTAAGTTTTTCAAAATCAATATCCTGGAAATAACCAGGTCCTAAACTTAGAAGTTGATTCAAATTGATTAATCGATGTTTTTCTTAAAAAGCACGAGATATCAATAAAGAATTAACGCGAACTAAGTTTTTCAAAATCAATATCCTGGAAATAACTAGGTCCTAAACTTAGAAGTTGATTTAAAATGATCAGTCGATGTCTTTCTTAAAAAACACGAGATATCAATAAAGAATTAACGTGAACTAAGTTTTTCAAAATCAATATCCTGGAAATAACTAGGTCCTAAACTTAGAAGTTTATTCAAATTGATTAATCCATGTTTTTCATAAAAAGCACGAGATATCAATAAAGAATTAATGCGAACTAAGTGTTTCAAAATCAATGTCCTAGATGCAACCAGGTCCTAAACTTAGAAGTTGATTCAAATTGATTAATCGAAGTTTTTCTTAAAAAGCACGAGATATCAATAAAGAATTAACGCGAACTAAGTTTCTCAAAATCAATGTCCTGGATGCAACCAGGTCCTAAACTTAGAAGTTGATTCAAATTGATTAATCGATGTTTTTCTTAAAAGCACGAGATATCAATAAAGAATTAATGCGAACTAAGTTTTTCAAAATCAATATCCTGGAAATAACCAGGTCCTAAACTTAGAAGTTGATTCAAATTGATTAATCGATGTTTTTCTTAAAAAGCACGAGATATCAATAAAGAATTAACGCGAACTAAGTTTTTCAAAATCAATATCCTGGAAATAACTAGGTCCTAAACTTAGAAGTTGATTTAAAATGATCAGTCGATGTCTTTCTTAAAAAACACGAGATATCAATAAAGAATTAACGTGAACTAAGTTTTTCAAAATCAATATCCTGGAAATAACTAGGTCCTAAACTTAGAAGTTTATTCAAATTGATTAATCCATGTTTTTCATAAAAAGCACGAGATATCAATAAAGAATTAATGCGAGCTAAGTTTTTCAAAATCAATGTCCTGGATGCAACCAGGTCCTAAACTTAGAAGTTGATTCAAATTGATTAATCGAAGTTTTTCTTAAAAAGCACGAGATATCAATAAAGAATTAACGCGAACTAAGTTTCTCAAAATCAATGTCCTGGATGCAACCAGGTCCTAAACTTAGAAGTTGATTCAAATTGATTAATCGATGTTTTTCCTAAAAGCACGAGATATCAATAAAGAATTAACGCGAACTAAGTTTTTCAAAATCAATATCCTGGAAATAACCAGGTACAAAACTTAGAAGTTGATTCAAATTGATTAATCGATGTTTTTCTTAAAAAGCACGAGATATCAATAAAGAATTAACGCGAACTAAGTTTCTCAAAATCAATGTCAAGATGCAACCAGGTCCTAAACTTAGAAGTCGATTCAAATTGATTAATCGATATTTTTCTTAAAAGCCCGAGATATCAAAAAAGAATTAACGCGAACTAAGTTTTTCAAAATCAATATCTTGGAAATAACCAGGTACTAAACTTAGAAGTTGATTCAAATTGATTAATCGATGTTTTTCTTAAAAAGCACGAGATATCAATAAAGAATTAACGCGAAATAAGTTTTTCAAAATCAATATCCTGGAAATAACTAGGTCCTAAACTTAGAAGTTGATTTAAATTGATCAGTCGATGTCTTTCTTAAAAAGCACGAGATATGAATAAAAAAATTAAAGCGAACTAAGTATTTCGAAATCAATGTCCTCGATGAAACCAGGTCCTAAAATTAGAAGTTGATTCAAATTGATTAATCGATGTTTTTCTTAAAAAGCACGAGATATCAATAAAGAATAAATGCGAACTAAGTTTTTCAAAATCAATGTCCTGGATGCAACCAGGTCCTAAACTTAGAAGTTGATTCAAATTGATTAATCGATGTTTTTCTTAAAAAGCACGAGATATCAATAAAGAATTAACGCGAACTAAGTTTCTCCAAATCAATGTCCTGAATGCAACCAGGTCCTAAACTTATATGTTGATTCAAATTAATTAATCGATGTTTTTCTTAAAAAGCACGAGATATCAATAAAGAATTAACGCGAACTAAATTTCTCAAAATCAATGTCCTGGATGCAACCAGGTCCTAAACTTAGAAGTTGATTCAAATTGATTAATCGATGTTTTTCTTAAAAAGCACGAGATATCAATAAAGAATTAACGCGAACTAAGTTTCTCCAAATCAATGTCCTGAATGCAACCAGGTCCTAAACTTTGAAGTGGATTCAAATTGATTAATCGATGTTTTTCTTAAAAAGCACGAGATATCAATAAAGAATTAACGCGAACTAAGTTTTTCAAAATCAATATCCTGGAAATAACCAGGTCCTAAACTTAGAAGTTGATTCAAATTGATTAATCGATGTTTTTCTCAAAAAGCAAGAGATATCAATAAAGAATTAACGCGAACTAAGTTTTTCAAAATCAATGTCCTGGATGCAACCAGGTCCTAAATTTAGAAGTTGATTCAAATTGATTAATCGATGTTTTTCTTAAAAAGCACGAGATATCAATAAAGAATTAACGCGAACTAAGTTTCTCAAAATCAATGTCCTGGATGCAACCAGGTCCTAAACTTAGAAGTTGATTCAAATTGATTAATCGATGTTTTTCTTAAAAGCACGAGATATCAATAAAGAATTAACGCGAACTAAGTTTTTCAAAATCAATATCCTGGAAATAACCAGGTATTAAACGTAGAATTTGATTCAAATTGATTAATTGATGTTTTTCTTAAAAAGCAAGGGATATTAATAAAAAAATTAATGCGAACTAAGTTTTTCAAAATCAATGTCCTGGATGAAACCAGGTCCTAAACTTAGAAGTTGATTCAAATTGATTAATCGATGTTTTTCTTAAAAAGCACGAGATATCAATAAAGAATTAATGCGAACTAAGTTTTTCAAAATCAATGTCCTGGATGCAACCAGGTCCTAAACTTAGAAGTTGATTTAAATTGATTAATCGATGTTTTTCATAAAAAGCACGAGATATCAATAAAGAATTAACGCGAACTAAGTTTCTCAAAATCAATGTCCTGGATGAAACCAGGTCCTAAACTTAGAAGTTGATTCAAATTGATTAATCGATGTTTTTCTTAAAAAGCACGAGATATCAATAAAGAATTAACGTGAACTAAGTTTTTCAAAATCAATATCCTGGAAATAACCAGGTCCTAAACTTAGAAGTTTATTCAAATTGATTAATCCATGTTTTTCTTAAAAAGCACGAGATATCAATAAAGAATTAATGCGAACTAAGTTTTTCAAAATCAATGTCCTGGATGCAACCAGATCCTAAACATAGAAGTTGATTCAAATTGATTAATTGATGTTTTTCTTAAAAAACACGAGATATCAATAAAGAATTAACGTGAACTATGTTTTTCAAAATCAATATCCAGGAAGTAACCAGGTCCTAAACTTAGAAGTTGATTCAAATTGATTAATCGATGTTATTCTTAAAAAGCACGAGATATCAATAAAGAATTAACGCGAACTAAGTTTCTCAAAATCAATGTCCTGGATGCAACCAGGTCCTAAACTTAGAAGTTGATTCAAATTGATTAATCGATGTTTTTCTTAAAAAGCACGAGATTTCAATAAAGAATTAACGCGAACTAAGTATTTCAAAATCAATATCCTGGATGCAACCAGGTCCTAAACTTAGAAGTTGATTCAAATTGATTAATCGATGTTTTTCTTAAAAAGCACGAGATATCAATAAAGAATTAACGCGAACTAAGTTTCTCAAAATCAGTGTCCTGGATGCAACCAGGTCCTAAACTTAGAAGTTGATTCAAATTGATTAATCGATGTTTTTCTTAAAAGCACGAGATATCAATAAAGAATTAACGCGAACTAAGTTTTTCAAAATCAATATCCTGGATACAACTAGGTCCTAAACTTAGAAGTTGATTCAAATTGATTAATTGATGTTTTTCTTAAAAAACATGAGATATCAATAGAGAATTAACGCGAACTAAGTTTTTCAAAATCAATATCCTGGAAATAACCAGGTCCTAAACTTATATGTTGATTCAAATTAATTAATCGATGTTTTTCTTAAAAAGCACGAGATATCAATAAAGAATTAACGCGAACTAAATTTCTCAAAATCAATGTCCTGGATGCAACCAGGTCCTAAACTTAGAAGTTGATTCAAATTGATTAATCGATGTTTTTCTTAAAAAGCACGAGATATCAATTAAGAATTAACGCGAACTAAGTTTCTCCAAATCAATGTCCTGGATGCAACCAGGTCCTAAACTTAGAAGTTGATTCAAATTTATTAATCGATGTTTTTCTTAAAAAGCACGAGATATCATTAAAGAATTAACGCGAACTAAGTTTTTCAAAATCAATATCCTGGAAATAACCAGGTCCTAAACTTAGAAGTTGATTCAAATTGATTAATCGATGTTTTTCTCAAAAAGCAAGAGATATCAATAAAGAATTAACGCGAACTAAGTTTTTCAAAATCAATATCCTGGAAATAACCAGGTCCTAAACTTAGAAGTTGATTCAAATTGATTAATTGATGTTTTTCTTAAAAAACATGAGATATCAATAAAGAATTCACGTGAACTAAGATTTTCAAAATCAATATCCTGGAAATTAACAGGTCCTAAACTTAGAAGTTGATTCAAATTAATTAATCGATGATTTTCTTAAAAAGCACGAGATATCAATAAAGAATTAACGTGAACTAAGTTTCTCAAAATCAATGTCCTGGATGCAACCAGGTCCTGAACTTAGAAGTTGATTCAAATTGATTAATCGATGTTTTTCTTAAAAAGCACGAGATATCAATAAAGAATTAATGCGAACTAAGTTTTTCAAAATCAATGTCCTGGATGCAACCAGGTCCTAAACTTAGAAGTTGATTCAAATTGTTTAATCGATGTTTTTCTTAAAAAGCACGAGATATCAATAAAGAATTTACGCGAACCAAGTTTCTCAAAATCAATGTCCTGGATGCAACCAGGTCCTAAACTTAGAAGTTGATTCAAATTGATTAATCGATGTTTTTCTTAAAAGCACGAGATATCAATAAAGAATTAACGCGAACTAAGTTTTTCAAAATCAATATCCTGGAAATAACCAGGTACTAAACTTAGAAGTTGATTCAAATTGATTAATTGATGTTTTTCTTAAAATGCACGAGATATTAATAAAAAAATTAATGCGAACTAAGTTTTTCAAAATCAATGTCCTGGATGAAACCAGGTCCTAAACTTAGAAGTCGATTCAAATTGATTAATCGATGTTTTTCTTAAAAAGCACGAGATATCAATAAAGAATTAATGCAAACTAAGTTTTTCAAAATCAATGTCCTGGATGTAACCAGGTCCTAAACTTAGAAGTTGATTCATATTGATTAATCGATGTTTTTCTTAAAAAGCACGAGATATCAATAAAGAATTAACGCGAACTAAGTTTCTCAAAATCAATGTCCTGGATGCAACCAGGTCCTAAACTTAGAAGTAGATTCAAATTGATTAATCGATGTTTTTCTTAAAAGCACGAGATATCAATAAAGAATTAACGCGAACTAATTTTTTCAAAATCAATATCCTGGAAATAACCAGGTCCTAAACTTAGAAGTTGATTCAAATTGATTAATCGATGTTTTTCTTAAAAAGCACGAGATATCAATAAAGAATTAACGCGAACTAAGTTTTTCAAAATCAATATCCTGGAAATAACTAGGTCCTAAACTTAGAAGTTGATTTAAAATGATCAGTCGATGTCTTTCTTAAAAAACACGAGATATCAATAAAGAATTAACGTGAACTAAGTTTTTCAAAATCAATATCCTGGAAATAACCAGGTCCTAAACTTAGAAGTTTATTCAAATTGATTAATCCTTGTTTTTCTTAAAAAGCACGAGATATCAATAAAGAATTAATGCGAACTAAGTTTTTCAAAATCAATGTCCTGGATGCAACCAGGTCCTAAACTTAGAAGTTGATTCAAATTGATTAATGGATGTTTTTCTTAAAATACACGAGATATCAATAAAGAATTAACGTGAACTAAGTTTTTCAAAATCAATATCCTGGAAATAACTAGGTCCTAAACTTAGAAGTTGATTCAAATTGATTAATCGATGTTTTTCTTAAAAGCACGAGATATCAATAAAGAATTAACGCGAACTAAGTTTTTCAAAATCAATATCCTGGAAATAACCAGGTACTAAACTTCGAAGTTGATTCAAATTGATTAATTGATGTTTTTCTTAAAAAACATGAGATATCAATAAAGAATTAACGTGAACAAATCTTTTCAAAATCAGTATTCTGGAAATAACCGGGTCCTAAACTTAGAAGTTGATTCAAATTGATTAATTGATGTTTTTCTTAAAAAACATGAGATATCAATAAAGAATTAACGTGAACTAAGATTTTCAAAATCAATATCCTGGAAATTAGCAGGTCCTAAACATAGAAGTTGATTCAAATTAATTAATCGATGTTTTTCTTCAAAGCAAGAGATATCAATAAAGAATTAACGCGAACTAAGTTTTTCAAAATCAATATCCTGGAAATAACCAGGTCCTAAACTTAGAAGTTGATTCAAATTGATTAATTGATTTTTTTCTTAAAAAACATGAGATATCAATAAAGAATTAACGTGAACTAAGATTTTCAAAATCAATATCCTGGAAATTAGCAGGTCCTAAACTTAGAAGTTGATTCAAATTAATTAATCGATGTTTTTCTTAAAAGCAAGAGATATCAATAAAGAATTAACGCGAACTAAGTTTTTCAAAATCTATATCCTGGAAATAACCAGGTCCTAAACTTAGAAGTTGATTAAAATTGATTAATCGATGTTTTTCTTAAAATGCACGAGATATCAATAAAGAATTAACGCGAACTAAGTTTTTCAAAATCAATATCCTGGAAATAACCAGGTCCTAAACTTAGAAGTTGATTCAAATTGATTAATCGATGTTTTTCTTAAAAAGCACGAGATATCAATAAAGAATTAACGCGAACTAAGTTTTTCAAAATCAATATCCTGGAAATAACTAGGTCCTAAACTTAGAAGTTTATTCAAATTGATTAATCGATGTCTTTCTTAAAAAACACGAGATATCAATAAAGAATTAACGTGAACTAAGTTTTTCAAAATCAATATCCAGGAAATAACCAGGTCCTAAACGTAGAAGTTGATTCAACTTGATTAATCGATGTAATTCTTAAAAAGCACGAGATATCCATAAAGAATTAACGCGAACTAAGTTTCTCAAAATCAATGTCCTGGATGCAACCAGGTCCTAAACTTAGAAGTTGATTCAAATTGATTAATCGATGTTTTTCTTAAAAAGCACGAGATATCAATAAAGAATTAACGCGAACTAAGTATTTCAAAATCAATATCCTGGATGCAACCAGGTCCTAAACTTAGAAGTTGATTCAAATTGATTAATTGATGTTTTTCTTAAAAAGCACGAGATATCAATAAAGAATTAACGCGAACAAAGTTTCTCAAAATCAGTGTCCTGGATGCAACCAGGTCCTAAACTTAGAAGTTGATTCAAATTGATTAATCGATGTTTTTCTTAAAAGCACGAGATGTCAATAAAGAATTAACGTGAACTAAGTTTTTCAAAATCAATATCCTGGATACAACTAGGTCCTAAACTTAGAAGTTGATTCAAATTGATTTATTGATGTTTTTCTTAAAAAACATGAGATATCAATTGAGAATTAACGCGAACTAAGTTTTTCAAAATCAATATCCTGGAAATAACCAGGTCCTAACCTTAGATGTTGATTCAAATTAATTAATCGATGTTTTTCTTAAAAAGCATGAGATATCAATAAAGAATTAACGCGAAATAAATTTCTCAAAATCAATGTCCTGGATGCAACCAGGTCCTAAACTTAGAAGTTGATTCAAATTGATTAATCGATGTTTTTCTTAAAAAGCACGAGATATCAATAAAGAATTAACGCGAACTAAGTTTCTCAAAATCAATGTCCTGGATGCAACCAGGTCCTAAACTTAGAAGTTGATTCAAATTGATTAATCGATGTTTTTCTTAAAAAGCACGAGATATCAATAAAGAGTTAACGCGAACTAAGTTTTTCAAAATCAATATCCTGGAAATAACCAGGTCCTAAACTTAGAAGTTGATTCAAATTGATTAATCGATGTTTTTCTCAAAAAGCAAGAGATATCAATAAAGAATTAATGCGAACTAAGTTTTTCAAAATCAATGTCCTGGATGCCACCAGGTCCTAAACTTAGAAGTTGATTCAAATTGATTAATCGATGTTTTTCTTAAAAAGCACGAGATATCAATAAAGAATTAACGCGAACTAAGGTTCTCAAAATCAATGTCCTGGATGCAACCAGGTCCTAAACTTAGAAGTTGATTCAAATTGATTAATCGATGTTTTTCTTAAAAGCACGAGATATCAATAAAGAATTAACGCGAACTAAGTTTTTCAAAATCAATATCCTGGAAATAACCAGGTCCTAAACTTAGAAGTTGATTCAAATTGATTAATCGATGTTTTTCTTAAAAAGCACGAGATATCAATAAAGAATTAACGCGAACTAAGTTTTTCAAAATCAATATCCTGGAAATAACTAGGTCCTAAACTTAGAAGTTGATTTAAAATGATCAGTCGATGTCTTTCTTAAAAAACACGAGATATCAATAAAGAATTAACGTGAACTAAGTTTTTCAAAATCAATATCCTGGAAATAACCAGGTCCTAAACTTAGAAGTTTATTCAAATTGATTAATCCATGTTTTTCTTAAAAAGCACGAGATATCAATAAAGAATTAATGCGAACTAAGTTTTTCAAAATCAATGTCCTGGATGCAACCAGGTCCTAAACTTAGAAGTTGATTCAAATTGATTAATTGATGTTTTTCTTAAAATACACGAGATATCAATAAAGAATTAACGTGAACTAAGTTTTTCAAAATCAATATCCAGGAAGTAACCAGGTCCTAAACTTAGAAGTTGATGCAAATTGATTAATCGATGTTATTCTTAAAAAGCACGAGATATCAATAAAGAATTAACGCGAACTAAGTTTCTCAAAATCAATGTCCTGGATGCAACCAGGTCCTAAACTTAGAAGTTGATTCAAATTGATTAATTGATGTTTTTCTTAAAAAACACGAGATATCAATAAAGAATTAACGTGAACTAAGTTTTTCAAAATCAATATCCTGGAAATAACCAGGTCCTAAACTTAGAAGTTGATTCAAATTGATTAATCGATGTTTTTCTTAAAAAGCACGAGATATCAATAAAGAATTAACGCGAACTAAGTTTTTCAAAATCAATATCCTGGAAATAACCAGGTACTAAACTTCGAAGTTGATTCAAATTGATTAATTGATGTTTTTCTTAAAAAACATGAGATATCAATAAAGAATTAACGTGAACAAATCTTTTCAAAATCAGTATTCTGGAAATAACCGGGTCCTAAACTTAGAAGTTGATTCAAATTGATTAATTGATGTTTTTCTTAAAAAACATGAGATATCAATAAAGAATTAACGTGAACTAAGATTTTCAAAATCAATATCCTGGAAATTAGCAGGTCCTAAACATAGAAGTTGATTCAAATTAATTAATCGATGTTTTTCTTCAATGCAAGAGATATCAATAAAGAATTAACGCGAACTAAGTTTTTCAAAATCAATATCCTGGAAATAACCAGGTCCTAAACTTAGAAGTTGATTCAAATTGATTAATTGATTTTTTTCTTAAAAAACATGAGATATCAATAAAGAATTAACGTGAACTAAGATTTTCAAAATCAATATCCTGGAAATTAGCAGGTCCTAAACTTAGAAGTTGATTCAAATTAATTAATCGATGTTTTTCTTAAAAGCAAGAGATATCAATAAAGAATTAACGCGAACTAAGTTTTTCAAAATCAATATCCTGGAAATAACCAGGTCCTAAACTTAGAAGTTGATTAAAATTGATTAATCGATGTTTTTCTTAAAATGCACGAGATATCAATAAAGAATTAACGCGAACTAAGTTTTTCAAAATCAATATCCTGGAAATAACCAGGTCCTAAACTTAGAAGTTGATTCAAATTGATTAATCGATGTTTTTCTTAAAAAGCACGAGATATCAATAAAGAATTAACGCGAACTAAGTTTTTCAAAATCAATATCCTGGAAATAACTAGGTCCTAAACTTAGAAGTTTATTCAAATTGATTAATCGATGTCTTTCTTAAAAAACACGAGATATCAATAAAGAATTAACGTAAACTAAGTTTTTCAAAATCAATATCCAGGAAATAACCAGGTCCTAAACTTAGAAGTTTATTCAAATTGATTAATCCTTGTTTTTCTTAAAAAGCACGAGATATCAATAAAGAATTAATGCGAACTAAGTTTTTCAAAATCAATGTCCTGGATGCAACCAGGTCCTAAACTTAGAAGTTGATTCAAATTGATTAATTGATGTTTTTCTTAAAAAACACGAGATATCAATAAAGAATTAACGTGAACTAAGTTTTTCAAAATCAATATCCTGGAAATAACCAGGTCCTAAACTTAGAAGTTGATTCAAATTGATTAATCGATGTTTTTCTTAAAAGCACGAGATATCAATAAAGAATTAACGCGAACTAAGTTTTTCAAAATCAATATCCTGGAAATAACCAGGTACTAAACTTCGAAGTTGATTCAAATTGATTAATTGATGTTTTTCTTAAAAAACATGAGATATCAATAAAGAATTAACGTGAACAAATCTTTTCAAAATCAGTATTCTGGAAATAACCGGGTCCTAAACTTAGAAGTTGATTCAAATTGATTAATTGATGTTTTTCTTAAAAAACATGAGATATCAATAAAGAATTAACGTGAACTAAGATTTTCAAAATCAATATCCTGGAAATTAGCAGGTCCTAAACATAGAAGTTGATTCAAATTAATTAATCGATGTTTTTTTTCAAAGCAAGAGATATCAATAAAGAATTAACGCGAACTAAGTTTTTCAAAATCAA
The DNA here is from genome assembly GCF_963169125.1 of Humulus lupulus. Classification (NCBI taxonomy): domain Eukaryota; kingdom Viridiplantae; phylum Streptophyta; class Magnoliopsida; order Rosales; family Cannabaceae; genus Humulus; species Humulus lupulus. The sequence goes on from NC_084793.1 coordinate 95,552,372, forward strand.
TATCCTGGAAATAACCAGGTCCTAAACTTAGAAGTTGATTCAAATTGATTAATTGATTTTTTTCTTAAAAAACATGAGATATCAATAAAGAATTAACGTGAACTAAGATTTTCAAAATCAATATCCTGGAAATTAGCAGGTCCTAAACTTAGAAGTTGATTCAAATTAATTAATCGATGTTTTTCTTAAAAGCAAGAGATATCAATAAAGAATTAACGCGAACTAAGTTTTTCAAAATCAATATCCTGGAAATAACCAGGTCCTAAACTTAGAAGTTGATTAAAATTGATTAATCGATGTTTTTCTTAAAATGCACGAGATATCAATAAAGAATTAACGCGAACTAAGTTTTTCAAAATCAATATCCTGGAAATAACCAGGTCCTAAACTTAGAAGTTGATTCAAATTGATTAATCGATGTTTTTCTTAAAAAGCACGAGATATCAATAAAGAATTAACGCGAACTAAATTTTTCAAAATCAATATCCTGGAAATAACTAGGTCCTAAACTTAGAAGTTTATTCAAATTGATTAATCGATGTCTTTCTTAAAAAACACGAGATATCAATAAAGAATTAACGTGAACTAAGTTTTTCAAAATCAATATCCTGGAAATAACCGGGTCCTAAACTTAGAAGTTGATTCAAATTGATTAATTGATGTTTTTCTTAAAAAACATGAGATATCAATAAAGAATTAACGTGAACTAAGATTTTCAAAATCAATATCCTGGAAATTAGCAGGTCCTAAACATAGAAGTTGATTCAAATTAATTAATCGATGTTTTTCTTCAAAGCAAGAGATATCAATAAAGAATTAACGCGAACTAAGTTTTTCAAAATCAATATCCTGGAAATAACCAGGTCCTAAACTTAGAAGTTGATTCAAATTGATTAATTGATGTTTTTCTTAAAAGCACGAGATGTCAATAAAGAATTAACGTGAACTAAGTTTTTCAAAATCAATATCCTGGATACAACTAGGTCCTAAACTTAGAAGTTGATTCAAATTGATTAATTGATGTTTTTCTTAAAAAACATGAGATATCAATTGAGAATTAACGCGAACTAAGTTTTTCAAAATCAATATCCTGGAAATAACCAGGTCCTAACCTTAGATGTTGATTCAAATTAATTAATCGATGTTTTTCTTAAAAAGCATGAGATATCAATAAAGAATTAACGCGAAATAAATTTCTCAAAATCAATGTCCTGGATGCAACCAGGTCCTAAACTTAGAAGTTGATTCAAATTGATTAATCGATGTTTTTCTTAAAAAGCACGAGATATCAATAAAGAATTAACGCGAACTAAGTTTCTCAAAATCAATGTCCTGGATGCAACCAGGTCCTAAACTTAGAAGTTGATTCAAATTGATTAATCGATGTTTTTCTTAAAAAGCACGAGATATCAATAAAGAATTAACGCGAACTAAGTTTTTCAAAATCAATATCCTGGAAATAACCAGGTCCTAAACTTAGATGTTGATTCAAATTGATTAATCGATGTTTTTCTCAAAAAGCAAGAGATATCAATAAAGAATTAATGCGAACTAAGTTTTTCAAAATCAATGTCCTGGATGCCACCAGGTCCTAAACTTAGAAGTTGATTCAAATTGATTAATCGATGTTTTTCTTAAAAAGCACGAGATATCAATAAAGAATTAACGCGAACTAAGGTCCTCAAAATCAATGTCCTGGATGCAACCAGGTCCTAAACTTAAAAGTTGATTCAAATTGATTAATCGATGTTTTTCTTAAAAGCACGAGATATCAATAAAGAATTAACGCGAACTAAGTTTTTCAAAATCAATATCCTGGAAATAACCAGGTCCTAAACTTAGAAGTTGATTCAAATTGATTAATCGATGTTTTTCTTAAAAAGCACGAGATATCAATAAAGAATTAACGCGAACTAAGTTTTTCAAAATCAATATCCTGGAAATAACTAGGTCCTAAACTTAGAAGTTGATTTAAAATGATCAGTCGATGTCTTTCTTAAAAAACACGAGATATCAATAAAGAATTAACGTGAACTAAGTTTTTCAAAATCAATATCCTGGAAATAACCAGGTCCTAAACTTAGAAGTTTATTCAAATTGATTAATCCATGTTTTTCTTAAAAAGCACGAGATATCAATAAAGAATTAATGCGAACTAAGTTTTTCAAAATCAATGTCCTGGATGCAACCAGGTCCTAAACTTAGAAGTTGATTCAAATTGATTAATTGATGTTTTTCTTAAAAAACACGAGATATCAATAAAGAATTAACGTGAACTAAGTTTTTCAAAATCAATATCCTGGAAATAACCAGGTCCTAAACTTAGAAGTTGATTCAAATTGATTAATCGATGTTTTTCTTAAAAGCACGAGATATCAATAAAGAATTAACGCGAACTAAGTTTTTCAAAATCAATATCCTGGAAATAACCAGGTACTAAACTTCGAAGTTGATTCAAATTGATTAATTGATGTTTTTCTTAAAAAACATGAGATATCAATAAAGAATTAACGTGAACAAATCTTTTCAAAATCAGTATTCTGGAAATAACCGGGTCCTAAACTTAGAAGTTGATTCAAATTGATTAATTGATGTTTTTCTTAAAAAACATGAGATATCAATAAAGAATTAACGTGAACTAAGATTTTCAAAATCAATATCCTGGAAATTAGCAGGTCCTAAACATAGAAGTTGATTCAAATTAATTAATCGATGTTTTTCTTCAAAGCAAGAGATATCAATAAAGAATTAACGCGAACTAAGTTTTTCAAAATCAATATCCTGGAAATAACCAGGTCCTAAACTTAGAAGTTGATTCAAATTGATTAATTGATTTTTTTCTTAAAAAACATGAGATATCAATAAAGAATTAACGTGAACTAAGATTTTCAAAATCAATATCCTGGAAATTAGCAGGTCCTAAACTTAGAAGTTGATTCAAATTAATTAATCGATGTTTTTCTTAAAAGCAAGAGATATCAATAAAGAATTAACGCGAACTAAGTTTTTCAAAATCAATATCCTGGAAATAACCAGGTCCTAAACTTAGAAGTTGATTAAAATTGATTAATCGATGTTTTTCTTAAAATGCACGAGATATCAATAAAGAATTAACGCGAACTAAGTTTTTCAAAATCAATATCCTGGAAATAACCAGGTCCTAAACTTAGAAGTTGATTCAAATTGATTAATCGATGTTTTTCTTAAAAAGCACGAGATATCAATAAAGAATTAACGCGAACTAAATTTTTCAAAATCAATATCCTGGAAATAACTAGGTCCTAAACTTAGAAGTTTATTCAAATTGATTAATCGATGTCTTTCTTAAAAAACACGAGATATCAATAAAGAATTAACGTGAACTAAGTTTTTCAAAATCAATATCCAGGAAATAACCAGGTCCTAAACTTAGAAGTTGATTCAACTTGATTAATCGATGTAATTCTTAAAAAGCACGAGATATCCATAAAGAATTAACGCGAACTAAGTTTCTCAAAATCAATGTCCTGGATGCAACCAGGTCCTAAACTTAGAAGTTGATTCAAATTGATTAATCGATGTTTTTCTTAAAAAGCACGAGATATCAATAAAGAATTAACGCGAACTAAGTATTTCAAAATCAATATCCTGGATGCAACCAGGTCCTAAACTTAGAAGTTGATTCAAATTGATTAATTGATGTTTTTCTTAAAAAGCACGAGATATCAATAAAGAATTAACGCGAACAAAGTTTCTCAAAATCAGTGTCCTGGATGCAACCAGGTCCTAAACTTAGAAGTTGATTCAAATTGATTAATCGATGTTTTTCTTAAAAGCACGAGATGTCAATAAAGAATTAACGTGAACTAAGATTTTCAAAATCAATATCCTGGAAATTAGCAGGTCCTAAACATAGAAGTTGATTCAAATTAATTAATCGATGTTTTTCTTCAAAGCAAGAGATATCAATAAAGAATTAACGCGAACTAAGTTTTTCAAAATCAATATCCTGGAAATAACCAGGTCCTAAACTTAGAAGTTGATTCAAATTGATTAATTGATTTTTTTCATAAAAAACATGAGATATCAATAAAGAATTAACGTGAACTAAGATTTTCAAAATCAATATCCTGGAAATTAGCAGGTCCTAAACTTAGAAGTTGATTCAAATTAATTAATCGATGTTTTTCTTAAAAGCAAGAGATATCAATAAAGAATTAACGCGAACTAAGTTTTTCAAAATCAATATCCTGGAAATAACCAGGTCCTAAACTTAGAAGTTGATTAAAATTGATTAATCGATGTTTTTCTTAAAATGCACGAGATATCAATAAAGAATTAACGCGAACTAAGTTTTTCAAAATCAATATCCTGGAAATAACCAGGTCCTAAACTTAGAAGTTGATTCAAATTGATTAATCGATGTTTTTCTCAAAAAGCAAGAGATATCAATAAAGAATTAATGCGAACTAAGTTTTTCAAAATCAATGTCCTGGATGCCACCAGGTCCTAAACTTAGAAGTTGATTCAAATTGATTAATCGATGTTTTTCTTAAAAAGCACGAGATATCAATAAAGAATTAACGCGAACTAAGGTCCTCAAAATCAATGTCCTGGATGCAACCAGGTCCTAAACTTAAAAGTTGATTCAAATTGATTAATCGATGTTTTTCTTAAAAGCACGAGATATCAATAAAGAATTAACGCGAACTAAGTTTTTCAAAATCAATATCCTGGAAATAACCAGGTCCTAAACTTAGAAGTTGATTCAAATTGATTAATCGATGTTTTTCTTAAAAAGCACGAGATATCAATAAAGAATTAACGCGAACTAAGTTTTTCAAAATCAATATCCTGGAAATAACTAGGTCCTAAACTTAGAAGTTGATTTAAAATGATCAGTCGATGTCTTTCTTAAAAAACACGAGATATCAATAAAGAATTAACGTGAACTAAGTTTTTCAAAATCAATATCCTGGAAATAACCAGGTCCTAATCTTAGAAGTTTATTCAAATTGATTAATCCATGTTTTTCTTAAAAAGCACGAGATATCAATAAAGAATTAATGCGAACTAAGTTTTTCAAAATCAATGTCCTGGATGCAACCAGGTCCTAAACTTAGAAGTTGATTCAAATTGATTAATTGATGTTTTTCTTAAAAAACACGAGATATCAATAAAGAATTAACGTGAACTAAGTTTTTCAAAATCAATATCCTGGAAATAACCAGGTCCTAAACTTAGAAGTTGATTCAAATTGATTAATCGATGTTTTTCTTAAAAGCACGAGATATCAATAAAGAATTAACGCGAACTAAGTTTTTCAAAATCAATATCCTGGAAATAACCAGGTACTAAACTTCGAAGTTGATTCAAATTGATTAATTGATGTTTTTCTTAAAAAACATGAGATATCAATAAAGAATTAACGTGAACAAATCTTTTCAAAATCAGTATTCTGGAAATAACCGGGTCCTAAACTTAGAAGTTGATTCAAATTGATTAATTGATGTTTTTCTTAAAAAACATGAGATATCAATAAAGAATTAACGTGAACTAAGATTTTCAAAATCAATATCCTGGAAATTAGCAGGTCCTAAACATAGAAGTTGATTCAAATTAATTAATCGATGTTTTTCTTCAAAGCAAGAGATATCAATAAAGAATTAACGCGAACTAAGTTTTTCAAAATCAATATCCTGGAAATAACCAGGTCCTAAACTTAGAAGTTGATTCAAATTGAGTAATTGATTTTTTTCTTAAAAAACATGAGATATCAATAAAGAATTAACGTGAACTAAGATTTTCAAAATCAATATCCTGGAAATTAGCAGGTCCTAAACTTAGAAGTTGATTCAAATTAATTAATCGATGTTTTTCTTAAAAGCAAGAGATATCAATAAAGAATTAACGCGAACTAAGTTTTTCAAAATCAATATCCTGGAAATAACCAGGTCCTAAACTTAGAAGTTGATTAAAATTGATTAATCGATGTTTTTCTTAAAATGCACGAGATATCAATAAAGAATTAACGCGAACTAAGTTTTTCAAAATCAATATCCTGGAAATAACCAGGTCCTAAACTTAGAAGTTGATTCAAATTGATTAATCGATGTTTTTCTTAAAAAGCACGAGATATCAATAAAGAATTAACGCGAACTAAATTTTTCAAAATCAATATCCTGGAAATAACTAGGTCCTAAACTTAGAAGTTTATTCAAATTGATTAATCGATGTCTTTCTTAAAAAACACGAGATATCAATAAAGAATTAACGTGAACTAAGTTTTTCAAAATCAATATCCAGGAAATAACCAGGTCCTAAACTTAGAAGTTGATTCAACTTGATTAATCGATGTAATTCTTAAAAAGCACGAGATATCCATAAAGAATTAACGCGAACTAAGTTTCTCAAAATCAATGTCCTGGATGCAACCAGGTCCTAAACTTAGAAGTTGATTCAAATTGATTAATCGATGTTTTTCTTAAAAAGCACGAGATATCAATAAAGAATTAACGCGAACTAAGTATTTCAAAATCAATATCCTGGATGCAACCAGGTCCTAAACTTAGAAGTTGATTCAAATTGATTAATTGATGTTTTTCTTAAAAAGCACGAGATATCAATAAAGAATTAACGCGAACAAAGTTTCTCAAAATCAGTGTCCTGGATGCAACCAGGTCCTAAACTTAGAAGTTGATTCAAATTGATTAATCGATGTTTTTCTTAAAAGCACGAGATGTCAATAAAGAATTAACGTGAACTAAGATTTTCAAAATCAATATCCTGGAAATTAGCAGGTCCTAAACATAGAAGTTGATTCAAATTAATTAATCGATGTTTTTCTTCAAAGCAAGAGATATCAATAAAGAATTAACGCGAACTAAGTTTTTCAAAATCAATATCCTGGAAATAACCAGGTCCTAAACTTAGAAGTTGATTCAAATTGATTAATTGATTTTTTTCATAAAAAACATGAGATATCAATAAAGAATTAACGTGAACTAAGATTTTCAAAATCAATATCCTGGAAATTAGCAGGTCCTAAACTTAGAAGTTGATTCAAATTAATTAATCGATGTTTTTCTTAAAAGCAAGAGATATCAATAAAGAATTAACGCGAACTAAGTTTTTCAAAATCAATATCCTGGAAATAACCAGGTCCTAAACTTAGAAGTTGATTAAAATTGATTAATCGATGTTTTTCTTAAAATGCACGAGATATCAATAAAGAATTAACGCGAACTAAGTTTTTCAAAATCAATATCCTGGAAATAACCAGGTCCTAAACTTAGAAGTTGATTCAAATTGATTAATCGATGTTTTTCTCAAAAAGCAAGAGATATCAATAAAGAATTAATGCGAACTAAGTTTTTCAAAATCAATGTCCTGGATGCCACCAGGTCCTAAACTTAGAAGTTGATTCAAATTGATTAATCGATGTTTTTCTTAAAAAGCACGAGATATCAATAAAGAATTAACGCGAACTAAGGTCCTCAAAATCAATGTCCTGGATGCAACCAGGTCCTAAACTTAAAAGTTTATTCAAATTGATTAATCGATGTTTTTCTTAAAAGCACGAGATATCAATAAAGAATTAACGCGAACTAAGTTTTTCAAAATCAATATCCTGGAAATAACCAGGTCCTAAACTTAGAAGTTGATTCAAATTGATTAATCGATGTTTTTCTTAAAAAGCACGAGATATCAATAAAGAATTAACGCGAACTAAGTTTTTCAAAATCAATATCCTGGAAATAACTAGGTCCTAAACTTAGAAGTTGATTCAAATTGATTAATCGATGTTTTTCTCAAAAAGCAAGAGATATCAATAAAGAATTAATGCGAACTAAGTTTTTCAAAATCAATGTCCTGGATGCAACCAGGTCCTAAACTTAGAAGTTGATTCAAATTGATTAATTGATGTTTTTCTTAAAAAACACGAGATATCAATAAAGAATTAACGTGAACTAAGTTTTTCAAAATCAATATCCTGGAAATAACCAGGTCCTAAACTTAGAAGTTGATTCAAATTGATTAATCGATGTTTTTCTTAAAAGCACGAGATATCAATAAAGAATTAACGCGAACTAAGTTTTTCAAAATCAATATCCTGGAAATAACCAGGTACTAAACTTCGAAGTTGATTCAAATTGATTAATTGATGTTTTTCTTAAAAAACATGAGATATCAATAAAGAATTAACGTGAACAAATCTTTTCAAAATCAGTATTCTGGAAATAACCGGGTCCTAAACTTAGAAGTTGATTCAAATTGATTAATTGATGTTTTTCTTAAAAAACATGAGATATCAATAAAGAATTAACGTGAACTAAGATTTTCAAAATCAATATCCTGGAAATTAGCAGGTCCTAAACATAGAAGTTGATTCAAATTAATTAATCGATGTTTTTTTTCAAAGCAAGAGATATCAATAAAGAATTAACGCGAACTAAGTTTTTCAAAATCAATATCCTGGAAATAACCAGGTCCTAAACTTAGAAGTTGATTCAAATTGATTAATTGATTTTTTTCTTAAAAAACATGAGATATCAATAAAGAATTAACGTGAACTAAGATTTTCAAAATCAATATCCTGGAAATTAGCAGGTCCTAAACTTAGAAGTTGATTCAAATTAATTAATCGATGTTTTTCTTAAAAGCAAGAGATATCAATAAAGAATTAACGCGAACTAAGTTTTTCAAAATCAATATCCTGGAAATAACCAGGTCCTAAACTTAGAAGTTGATTAAAATTGATTAATCGATGTTTTTCTTAAAATGCACGAGATATCAATAAAGAATTAACGCGAACTAAGTTTTTCAAAATCAATATCCTGGAAATAACCAGGTCCTAAACTTAGAAGTTGATTCAAATTGATTAATCGATGTTTTTCTTAAAAAGCACGAGATATCAATAAAGAATTAACGCGAACTAAATTTTTCAAAATCAATATCCTGGAAATAACTAGGTCCTAAACTTAGAAGTTTATTCAAATTGATTAATCGATGTCTTTCTTAAAAAACACGAGATATCAATAAAGAATTAACGTGAACTAAGTTTTTCAAAATCAATATCCAGGAAATAACCAGGTCCTAAACTTAGAAGTTGATTCAACTTGATTAATCGATGTAATTCTTAAAAAGCACGAGATATCCATAAAGAATTAACGCGAACTAAGTTTCTCAAAATCAATGTCCTGGATGCAACCAGGTCCTAAACTTAGAAGTTGATTCAAATTGATTAATCGATGTTTTTCTTAAAAAGCACGAGATATCAATAAAGAATTAACGCGAACTAAGTATTTCAAAATCAATATCCTGGATGCAACCAGGTCCTAAACTTAGAAGTTGATTCAAATTGATTAATTGATGTTTTTCTTAAAAAGCACGAGATATCAATAAAGAATTAACGCGAACAAAGTTTCTCAAAATCAGTGTCCTGGATGCAACCAGGTCCTAAACTTAGAAGTTGATTCAAATTGATTAATTGATGTTTTTCTTAAAAGCACGAGATGTCAATAAAGAATTAACGTGAACTAAGTTTTTCAAAATCAATATCCTGGATACAACTAGGTCCTAAACTTAGAAGTTGATTCAAATTGATTAATTGATGTTTTTCTTAAAAAACATGAGATATCAATTGAGAATTAACGCGAACTAAGTTTTTCAAAATCAATATCCTGGAAATAACCAGGTCCTAACCTTAGATGTTGATTCAAATTAATTAATCGATGTTTTTCTTAAAAAGCATGAGATATCAATAAAGAATTAACGCGAAATAAATTTCTCAAAATCAATGTCCTGGATGCAACCAGGTCCTAAACTTAGAAGTTGATTCAAATTGATTAATCGATGTTTTTCTTAAAAAGCACGAGATATCAATAAAGAATTAACGCGAACTAAGTTTCTCAAAATCAATGTCCTGGATGCAACCAGGTCCTAAACTTAGAAGTTGATTCAAATTGATTAATCGATGTTTTTCTTAAAAAGCACGAGATATCAATAAAGAATTAACGCGAACTAAGTTTTTCAAAATCAATATCCTGGAAATAACCAGGTCCTAAACTTAGAAGTTGATTCAAATTGATTAATCGATGTTTTTCTCAAAAAGCAAGAGATATCAATAAAGAATTAATGCGAACTAAGTTTTTCAAAATCAATGTCCTGGATGCCACCAGGTCCTAAACTTAGAAGTTGATTCAAATTGATTAATCGATGTTTTTCTTAAAAAGCACGAGATATCAATAAAGAATTAACGCGAACTAAGGTCCTCAAAATCAATGTCCTGGATGCAACCAGGTCCTAAACTTAAAAGTTGATTCAAATTGATTAATCGATGTTTTTCTTAAAAGCACGAGATATCAATAAAGAATTAACGCGAACTAAGTTTTTCAAAATCAATATCCTGGAAATAACCAGGTCCTAAACTTAGAAGTTGATTCAAATTGATTAATCGATGTTTTTCTTAAAAAGCACGAGATATCAATAAAGAATTAACGCGAACTAAGTTTTTCAAAATCAATATCCTGGAAATAACTAGGTCCTAAACTTAGAAGTTGATTTAAAATGATCAGTCGATGTCTTTCTTAAAAAACACGAGATATCAATAAAGAATTAACGTGAACTAAGTTTTTCAAAATCAATATCCTGGAAATAACCAGGTCCTAAACTTAGAAGTTTATTCAAATTGATTAATCCATGTTTTTCTTAAAAAGCACGAGATATCAATAAAGAATTAATGCGAACTAAGTTTTTCAAAATCAATGTCCTGGATGCAACCAGGTCCTAAACTTAGAAGTTGATTCAAATTGATTAATTGATGTTTTTCTTAAAAAACACGAGATATCAATAAAGAATTAACGTGAACTAAGTTTTTCAAAATCAATATCCTGGAAATAACCAGGTCCTAAACTTAGAAGTTGATTCAAATTGATTAATCGATGTTTTTCTTAAAAGCACGAGATATCAATAAAGAATTAACGCGAACTAAGTTTTTCAAAATCAATATCCTGGAAATAACCAGGTACTAAACTTCGAAGTTGATTCAAATTGATTAATTGATGTTTTTCTTAAAAAACATGAGATATCAATAAAGAATTAACGTGAACAAATCTTTTCAAAATCAGTATTCTGGAAATAACCGGGTCCTAAACTTAGAAGTTGATTCAAATTGATTAATTGATGTTTTTCTTAAAAAACATGAGATATCAATAAAGAATTAACGTGAACTAAGATTTTCAAAATCAATATCCTGGAAATTAGCAGGTCCTAAACATAGAAGTTGATTCAAATTAATTAATCGATGTTTTTCTTCAAAGCAAGAGATATCAATAAAGAATTAACGCGAACTAAGTTTTTCAAAATCAATATCCTGGAAATAACCAGGTCCTAAACTTAGAAGTTGATTCAAATTGATTAATTGATTTTTTTCTTAAAAAACATGAGATATCAATAAAGAATTAACGTGAACTAAGATTTTCAAAATCAATATCCTGGAAATTAGCAGGTCCTAAACTTAGAAGTTGATTCAAATTAATTAATCGATGTTTTTCTTAAAAGCAAGAGATATCAATAAAGAATTAACGCGAACTAAGTTTTTCAAAATCAATATCCTGGAAATAACCAGGTCCTAAACTTAGAAGTTGATTAAAATTGATTAATCGATGTTTTTCTTAAAATGCACGAGATATCAATAAAGAATTAACGCGAACTAAGTTTTTCAAAATCAATATCCTGGAAATAACCAGGTCCTAAACTTAGAAGTTGATTCAAATTGATTAATCGATGTTTTTCTTAAAAAGCACGAGATATCAATAAAGAATTAACGCGAACTAAATTTTTCAAAATCAATATCCTGGAAATAACTAGGTCCTAAACTTAGAAGTTTATTCAAATTGATTAATCGATGTCTTTCTTAAAAAACACGAGATATCAATAAAGAATTAACGTGAACTAAGTTTTTCAAAATCAATATCCAGGAAATAACCAGGTCCTAAACTTAGAAGTTGATTCAACTTGATTAATCGATGTAATTCTTAAAAAGCACGAGATATCCATAAAGAATTAACGCGAACTAAGTTTCTCAAAATCAATGTCCTGGATGCAACCAGGTCCTAAACTTAGAAGTTGATTCAAATTGATTAATCGATGTTTTTCTTAAAAAGCACGAGATATCAATAAAGAATTAACGCGAACTAAGTATTTCAAAATCAATATCCTGGATGCAACCAGGTCCTAAACTTAGAAGTTGATTCAAATTGATTAATTGATGTTTTTCTTAAAAAGCACGAGATATCAATAAAGAATTAACGCGAACAAAGTTTCTCAAAATCAGTGTCCTGGATGCAACCAGGTCCTAAACTTAGAAGTTGATTCAAATTGATTAATCGATGTTTTTCTTAAAAGCACGAGATGTCAATAAAGAATTAACGTGAACTAAGATTTTCAAAATCAATATCCTGGAAATTAGCAGGTCCTAAACATAGAAGTTGATTCAAATTAATTAATCGATGTTTTTCTTCAAAGCAAGAGATATCAATAAAGAATTAACGCGAACTAAGTTTTTCAAAATCAATATCCTGGAAATAACCAGGTCCTAAACTTAGAAGTTGATTCAAATTGATTAATTGATTTTTTTCATAAAAAACATGAGATATCAATAAAGAATTAACGTGAACTAAGATTTTCAAAATCAATATCCTGGAAATTAGCAGGTCCTAAACTTAGAAGTTGATTCAAATTAATTAATCGATGTTTTTCTTAAAAGCAAGAGATATCAATAAAGAATTAACGCGAACTAAGTTTTTCAAAATCAATATCCTGGAAATAACCAGGTCCTAAACTTAGAAGTTGATTAAAATTGATTAATCGATGTTTTTCTTAAAATGCACGAGATATCAATAAAGAATTAACGCGAACTAAGTTTTTCAAAATCAATATCCTGGAAATAACCAGGTCCTAAACTTAGAAGTTGATTCAAATTGATTAATCGATGTTTTTCTCAAAAAGCAAGAGATATCAATAAAGAATTAATGCGAACTAAGTTTTTCAAAATCAATGTCCTGGATGCCACCAGGTCCTAAACTTAGAAGTTGATTCAAATTGATTAATCGATGTTTTTCTTAAAAAGCACGAGATATCAATAAAGAATTAACGCGAACTAAGGTCCTCAAAATCAATGTCCTGGATGCAACCAGGTCCTAAACTTAAAAGTTGATTCAAATTGATTAATCGATGTTTTTCTTAAAAGCACGAGATATCAATAAAGAATTAACGCGAACTAAGTTTTTCAAAATCAATATCCTGGAAATAACCAGGTCCTAAACTTAGAAGTTGATTCAAATTGATTAATCGATGTTTTTCTTAAAAAGCACGAGATATCAATAAAGAATTAACGCGAACTAAGTTTTTCAAAATCAATATCCTGGAAATAACTAGGTCCTAAACTTAGAAGTTGATTTAAAATGATCAGTCGATGTCTTTCTTAAAAAACACGAGATATCAATAAAGAATTAACGTGAACTAAGTTTTTCAAAATCAATATCCTGGAAATAACCAGGTCCTAATCTTAGAAGTTTATTCAAATTGATTAATCCATGTTTTTCTTAAAAAGCACGAGATATCAATAAAGAATTAATGCGAACTAAGTTTTTCAAAATCAATGTCCTGGATGCAACCAGGTCCTAAACTTAGAAGTTGATTCAAATTGATTAATTGATGTTTTTCTTAAAAAACACGAGATATCAATAAAGAATTAACGTGAACTAAGTTTTTCAAAATCAATATCCTGGAAATAACCAGGTCCTAAACTTAGAAGTTGATTCAAATTGATTAATCGATGTTTTTCTTAAAAGCACGAGATATCAATAAAGAATTAACGCGAACTAAGTTTTTCAAAATCAATATCCTGGAAATAACCAGGTACTAAACTTCGAAGTTGATTCAAATTGATTAATTGATGTTTTTCTTAAAAAACATGAGATATCAATAAAGAATTAACGTGAACAAATCTTTTCAAAATCAGTATTCTGGAAATAACCGGGTCCTAAACTTAGAAGTTGATTCAAATTGATTAATTGATGTTTTTCTTAAAAAACATGAGATATCAATAAAGAATTAACGTGAACTAAGATTTTCAAAATCAATATCCTGGAAATTAGCAGGTCCTAAACATAGAAGTTGATTCAAATTAATTAATCGATGTTTTTCTTCAAAGCAAGAGATATCAATAAAGAATTAACGCGAACTAAGTTTTTCAAAATCAATATCCTGGAAATAACCAGGTCCTAAACTTAGAAGTTGATTCAAATTGAGTAATTGATTTTTTTCTTAAAAAACATGAGATATCAATAAAGAATTAACGTGAACTAAGATTTTCAAAATCAATATCCTGGAAATTAGCAGGTCCTAAACTTAGAAGTTGATTCAAATTAATTAATCGATGTTTTTCTTAAAAGCAAGAGATATCAATAAAGAATTAACGCGAACTAAGTTTTTCAAAATCAATATCCTGGAAATAACCAGGTCCTAAACTTAGAAGTTGATTAAAATTGATTAATCGATGTTTTTCTTAAAATGCACGAGATATCAATAAAGAATTAACGCGAACTAAGTTTTTCAAAATCAATATCCTGGAAATAACCAGGTCCTAAACTTAGAAGTTGATTCAAATTGATTAATCGATGTTTTTCTTAAAAAGCACGAGATATCAATAAAGAATTAACGCGAACTAAATTTTTCAAAATCAATATCCTGGAAATAACTAGGTCCTAAACTTAGAAGTTTATTCAAATTGATTAATCGATGTCTTTCTTAAAAAACACGAGATATCAATAAAGAATTAACGTGAACTAAGTTTTTCAAAATCAATATCCAGGAAATAACCAGGTCCTAAACTTAGAAGTTGATTCAACTTGATTAATCGATGTAATTCTTAAAAAGCACGAGATATCCATAAAGAATTAACGCGAACTAAGTTTCTCAAAATCAATGTCCTGGATGCAACCAGGTCCTAAACTTAGAAGTTGATTCAAATTGATTAATCGATGTTTTTCTTAAAAAGCACGAGATATCAATAAAGAATTAACGCGAACTAAGTATTTCAAAATCAATATCCTGGATGCAACCAGGTCCTAAACTTAGAAGTTGATTCAAATTGATTAATTGATGTTTTTCTTAAAAAGCACGAGATATCAATAAAGAATTAACGCGAACAAAGTTTCTCAAAATCAGTGTCCTGGATGCAACCAGGTCCTAAACTTAGAAGTTGATTCAAATTGATTAATCGATGTTTTTCTTAAAAGCACGAGATGTCAATAAAGAATTAACGTGAACTAAGATTTTCAAAATCAATATCCTGGAAATTAGCAGGTCCTAAACATAGAAGTTGATTCAAATTAATTAATCGATGTTTTTCTTCAAAGCAAGAGATATCAATAAAGAATTAACGCGAACTAAGTTTTTCAAAATCAATATCCTGGAAATAACCAGGTCCTAAACTTAGAAGTTGATTCAAATTGATTAATTGATTTTTTTCATAAAAAACATGAGATATCAATAAAGAATTAACGTGAACTAAGATTTTCAAAATCAATATCCTGGAAATTAGCAGGTCCTAAACTTAGAAGTTGATTCAAATTAATTAATCGATGTTTTTCTTAAAAGCAAGAGATATCAATAAAGAATTAACGCGAACTAAGTTTTTCAAAATCAATATCCTGGAAATAACCAGGTCCTAAACTTAGAAGTTGATTAAAATTGATTAATCGATGTTTTTCTTAAAATGCACGAGATATCAATAAAGAATTAACGCGAACTAAGTTTTTCAAAATCAATATCCTGGAAATAACCAGGTCCTAAACTTAGAAGTTGATTCAAATTGATTAATCGATGTTTTTCTCAAAAAGCAAGAGATATCAATAAAGAATTAATGCGAACTAAGTTTTTCAAAATCAATGTCCTGGATGCCACCAGGTCCTAAACTTAGAAGTTGATTCAAATTGATTAATCGATGTTTTTCTTAAAAAGCACGAGATATCAATAAAGAATTAACGCGAACTAAGGTCCTCAAAATCAATGTCCTGGATGCAACCAGGTCCTAAACTTAAAAGTTGATTCAAATTGATTAATCGATGTTTTTCTTAAAAGCACGAGATATCAATAAAGAATTAACGCGAACTAAGTTTTTCAAAATCAATATCCTGGAAATAACCAGGTCCTAAACTTAGAAGTTGATTCAAATTGATTAATCGATGTTTTTCTTAAAAAGCACGAGATATCAATAAAGAATTAACGCGAACTAAGTTTTTCAAAATCAATATCCTGGAAATAACTAGGTCCTAAACTTAGAAGTTGATTTAAAATGATCAGTCGATGTCTTTCTTAAAAAACACGAGATATCAATAAAGAATTAACGTGAACTAAGTTTTTCAAAATCAATATCCTGGAAATAACCAGGTCCTAATCTTAGAAGTTTATTCAAATTGATTAATCCATGTTTTTCTTAAAAAGCACGAGATATCAATAAAGAATTAATGCGAACTAAGTTTTTCAAAATCAATGTCCTGGATGCAACCAGGTCCTAAACTTAGAAGTTGATTCAAATTGATTAATTGATGTTTTTCTTAAAAAACACGAGATATCAATAAAGAATTAACGTGAACTAAGTTTTTCAAAATCAATATCCTGGAAATAACCAGGTCCTAAACTTAGAAGTTGATTCAAATTGATTAATCGATGTTTTTCTTAAAAGCACGAGATATCAATAAAGAATTAACGCGAACTAAGTTTTTCAAAATCAATATCCTGGAAATAACCAGGTACTAAACTTCGAAGTTGATTCAAATTGATTAATTGATGTTTTTCTTAAAAAACATGAGATATCAATAAAGAATTAACGTGAACAAATCTTTTCAAAATCAGTATTCTGGAAATAACCGGGTCCTAAACTTAGAAGTTGATTCAAATTGATTAATTGATGTTTTTCTTAAAAAACATGAGATATCAATAAAGAATTAACGTGAACTAAGATTTTCAAAATCAATATCCTGGAAATTAGCAGGTCCTAAACATAGAAGTTGATTCAAATTAATTAATCGATGTTTTTCTTCAAAGCAAGAGATATCAATAAAGAATTAACGCGAACTAAGTTTTTCAAAATCAATATCCTGGAAATAACCAGGTCCTAAACTTAGAAGTTGATTCAAATTGAGTAATTGATTTTTTTCTTAAAAAACATGAGATATCAATAAAGAATTAACGTGAACTAAGATTTTCAAAATCAATATCCTGGAAATTAGCAGGTCCTAAACTTAGAAGTTGATTCAAATTAATTAATCGATGTTTTTCTTAAAAGCAAGAGATATCAATAAAGAATTAACGCGAACTAAGTTTTTCAAAATCAATATCCTGGAAATAACCAGGTCCTAAACTTAGAAGTTGATTAAAATTGATTAATCGATGTTTTTCTTAAAATGCACGAGATATCAATAAAGAATTAACGCGAACTAAGTTTTTCAAAATCAATATCCTGGAAATAACCAGGTCCTAAACTTAGAAGTTGATTCAAATTGATTAATCGATGTTTTTCTTAAAAAGCACGAGATATCAATAAAGAATTAACGCGAACTAAATTTTTCAAAATCAATATCCTGGAAATAACTAGGTCCTAAACTTAGAAGTTTATTCAAATTGATTAATCGATGTCTTTCTTAAAAAACACGAGATATCAATAAAGAATTAACGTGAACTAAGTTTTTCAAAATCAATATCCAGGAAATAACCAGGTCCTAAACTTAGAAGTTGATTCAACTTGATTAATCGATGTAATTCTTAAAAAGCACGAGATATCCATAAAGAATTAACGCGAACTAAGTTTCTCAAAATCAATGTCCTGGATGCAACCAGGTCCTAAACTTAGAAGTTGATTCAAATTGATTAATCGATGTTTTTCTTAAAAAGCACGAGATATCAATAAAGAATTAACGCGAACTAAGTATTTCAAAATCAATATCCTGGATGCAACCAGGTCCTAAACTTAGAAGTTGATTCAAATTGATTAATTGATGTTTTTCTTAAAAAGCACGAGATATCAATAAAGAATTAACGCGAACAAAGTTTCTCAAAATCAGTGTCCTGGATGCAACCAGGTCCTAAACTTAGAAGTTGATTCAAATTGATTAATCGATGTTTTTCTTAAAAGCACGAGATGTCAATAAAGAATTAACGTGAACTAAGATTTTCAAAATCAATATCCTGGAAATTAGCAGGTCCTAAACATAGAAGTTGATTCAAATTAATTAATCGATGTTTTTCTTCAAAGCAAGAGATATCAATAAAGAATTAACGCGAACTAAGTTTTTCAAAATCAATATCCTGGAAATAACCAGGTCCTAAACTTAGAAGTTGATTCAAATTGATTAATTGATTTTTTTCTTAAAAAACATGAGATATCAATAAAGAATTAACGTGAACTAAGATTTTCAAAATCAATATCCTGGAAATTAGCAGGTCCTAAACTTAGAAGTTGATTCAAATTAATTAATCGATGTTTTTCTTAAAAGCAAGAGATATCAATAAAGAATTAACGCGAACTAAGTTTTTCAAAATCAATATCCTGGAAATAACCAGGTCCTAAACTTAGAAGTTGATTAAAATTGATTAATCGATGTTTTTCTTAAAATGCACGAGATATCAATAAAGAATTAACGCGAACTAAGTTTTTCAAAATCAATATCCTGGAAATAACCAGGTCCTAAACTTAGAAGTTGATTCAAATTGATAAATCGATGTTTTTCTTAAAAAGCACGAGATATCAATAAAGAATTAACGCGAACTACATTTTTCAAAATCAATATCCTGGAAATAACTAGGTCCTAAACTTAGAAGTTTATTCAAATTGATTAATCGATGTCTTTCTTAAAAAACACGAGATATCAATAAAGAATTAACGTGAACTAAGTTTTTCAAAATCAATATCCAGGAAATAACCAGGTCCTAAACTTAGAAGTTGATTCAACTTGATTAATCGATGTAATTCTTAAAAAGCACGAGATATCCATAAAGAATTAACGCGAACTAAGTTTCTCAAAATCAATGTCCTGGATGCAACCAGGTCCTAAACTTAGAAGTTGATTCAAATTGATTAATCGATGTTTTTCTTAAAAAGCACGAGATATCAATAAAGAATTAACGCGAACTAAGTATTTCAAAATCAATATCCATGATGCAACCAGGTCCTAAACTTAGAAGTTGATTCAAATTGATTAATTGATGTTTTTCTTAAAAAGCACGAGATATCAATAAAGAATTAACGCGAACAAAGTTTCTCAAAATCAGTGTCCTGGATGCAACCAGGTCCTAAACTTAGAAGTTGATTCAAATTGATTAATCGATGTTTTTCTTAAAAGCACGAGATGTCAATAAAGAATTAACGTGAACTAAGTTTTTCAAAATCAATATCCTGGATACAACTAGGTCCTAAACTTAGAAGTTGATTCAAATTGATTAATTGATGTTTTTCTTAAAAAACATGAGATATCAATTGAGAATTAACGCGAACTAAGTTTTTCAAAATCAATATCCTGGAAATAACCAGGTCCTAACCTTAGATGTTGATTCAAATTAATTAATCGATGTTTTTCTTAAAAAGCATGAGATATCAATAAAGAATTAACGCGAAATAAATTTCTCAAAATCAATGTCCTGGATGCAACCAGGTCCTAAACTTAGAAGTTGATTCAAATTGATTAATCGATGTTTTTCTTAAAAAGCACGAGATATCAATAAAGAATTAACGCGAACTAAGTTTCTCAAAATCAATGTCCTGGATGCAACCAGGTCCTAAACTTAGAAGTTGATTCAAATTGATTAATCGATGTTTTTCTTAAAAAGCACGAGATATCAATAAAGAATTAACGCGAACTAAGTTTTTCAAAATCAATATCCTGGAAATAACCAGGTCCTAAACTTAGAAGTTGATTCAAATTGATTAATCGATGTTTTTCTCAAAAAGCAAGAGATATCAATAAAGAATTAATGCGAACTAAGTTTTTCAAAATCAATGTCCTGGATGCCACCAGGTCCTAAACTTAGAAGTTGATTCAAATTGATTAATCGATGTTTTTCTTAAAAAGCACGAGATATCAATAAAGAATTAACGCGAACTAAGGTTCTCAAAATCAATGTCCTGGATGCAACCAGGTCCTAAACTTAAAAGTTGATTCAAATTGATTAATCGATGTTTTTCTTAAAAGCACGAGATATCAATAAAGAATTAACGCGAACTAAGTTTTTCAAAATCAATATCCTGGAAATAACCAGGTCCTAAACTTAGAAGTTGATTCAAATTGATTAATCGATGTTTTTCTTAAAAAGCACGAGATATCAATAAAGAATTAACGCGAACTAAGTTTTTCAAAATCAATATCCTGGAAATAACTAGGTCCTAAACTTAGAAGTTGATTTAAAATGATCAGTCGATGTCTTTCTTAAAAAACACGAGATATCAATAAAGAATTAACGTGAACTAAGTTTTTCAAAATCAATATCCTGGAAATAACCAGGTCCTAAACTTAGAAGTTTATTCAAATTGATTAATCCATGTTTTTCTTAAAAAGCACGAGATATCAATAAAGAATTAATGCGAACTAAGTTTTTCAAAATCAATGTCCTGGATGCAACCAGGTCCTAAACTTAGAAGTTGATTCAAATTGATTAATTGATGTTTTTCTTAAAATACACGAGATATCAATAAAGAATTAACGTGAACTAAGTTTTTCAAAATCAATATCCAGGAAGTAACCAGGTCCTAAACTTAGAAGTTGATTCAAATTGATTAATCGATGTTATTCTTAAAAAGCACGAGATATCAATAAAGAATTAACGCGAACTAAGTTTCTCAAAATCAATGTCCTGGATGCAACCAGGTCCTAAACTTAGAAGTTGATTCAAATTGATTAATCGATGTTTTTCTTAAAAAGCACGAGATATCAATAAAGAATTAACGCGAACTAAGTATTTCAAAATCAATATCCTGGATGCAACCAGGTCCTAAACATAGAAGTTGATTCAAATTGATTAATCGATGTTTTTCTTAAAAAGCACGAGATATCAATAAAGAATTAACGCGAACTAAGTTTCTCAAAATCAGTGTCCTGGATGCAACCAGGTCCTAAACTTAGAAGTTGATTCAAATTGATTAATCGATGTTTTTCTTAAAAGCACGAGATATCAATAAAGAATTAACGCGAACTAAGTTTTTCAAAATCAATATCCTGGATACAACTAGGTCCTAAACTTAGAAGTTGATTCAAATTGATTAATTGATGTTTTTCTTAAAAAACATGAGATATCAATAGAGAATTAACGCGAACTAAGTTTTTCAAAATCAATATCCTGGAAATAACCAGGTCCTAAACTTATATGTTGATTCAAATTAATTAATCGATGTTTTTCTTAAAAAGCACGAGATATCAATAAAGAATTAACGCGAACTAAATTTCTCAAAATCAATGTCCTGGATGCAACCAGGTCCTAAACTTAGAAGTTGATTCAAATTGATTAATCGATGTTTTTCTTAAAAAGCACGAGATATCAATAAAGAATTAACGCGAACTAAGTTTCTCCAAATCAATGTCCTGGATGCAACCAGGTCCTAAACTTTGAAGTTGATTCAAATTGATTAATCGATGTTTTTCTTAAAAAGCACGAGATATCAATAAAGAATTAACGCGAACTAAGTTTTTCAAAATCAATATCCTGGAAATAACCAGGTCCAAAACTTAGAAGTTGATTCAAATTGATTAATCGATGTTTTTCTCAAAAAGCAAGAGATATCAATAAAGAATTAACGCGAACTAAGTTTTTCAAAATCAATGTCCTGGATGCAACCAGGTCCTAAATTTAGAAGTTGATTCAAATTGATTAATCGATGTTTTTCTTAAAAAGCACGAGATATCAATAAAGAATTAACGCGAACTAAGTTTCTCAAAATCAATGTCCTGGATGCAACCAGGTCCTAAACTTAGAAGTTGATTCAAATTGATTAATCGATGTTTTTCTTAAAAGCACGAGATATCAATAAAGAATTAACGCGAACTAAGTTTTTCAAAATCAATATCCTGGAAATAACCAGGTATTAAACGTAGAATTTGATTCAAATTGATTAATTGATGTTTTTCTTAAAAACCAAGAGATATTAATAAAAAAATTAATGCGAACTAAGTTTTTCAAAATCAATGTCCTGGATGAAACCAGGTCCTAAACTTAGAAGTTGATTCAAATTGATTAATCGATGTTTTTCTTAAAAAGCACGAGATATCAATAAAGAATTAATGCGAACTAAGTTTTTCAAAATCAATGTCCTGGATGCAACCAGGTCCTAAACTTAGAAGTTGATTCAAATCGATTAATCGATGTTTTTCTTAAAAAGAATGAGATATCAATAAAGAATTAACGCGAACTAAGTTTCTCAAAATCAATGTCCTGGATGCAACCAGGTCCTAAACTTAGAAGTTGATTCAAATTGATTAATCGATGTTTTTCTTAAAAGCACGAGATATCAATAAAGAATTAATGCGAACTAAGTTTTTCAAAATCAATATCCTGGAAATAACCAGGTCCTAAACTTAGAAGTTGATTCAAATTGATTAATCGATGTTTTTCTTAAAAAGCACGAGATATCAATAAAGAATTAACGCGAACTAAGTTTTTCAAAATCAATATCCTGGAAATAACTAGGTCCTAAACTTAGAAGTTGATTTAAAATGATCAGTCGATGTCTTTCTTAAAAAACACGAGATATCAATAAAGAATTAACGTGAACTAAGTTTTTCAAAATCAATATCCTGGAAATAACCAGGTCCTAAACTTAGAAGTTTATTCAAATTGATTAATCCATGTTTTTCTTAAAAAGCACGAGATATCAATAAAGAATTAATGCGAACTAAGTTTTTCAAAATCAATGTCCTGGATGCAACCAGGTCCTAAACTTAGAAGTTGATTCAAATTGATTAATTGATGTTTTTCTTAAAAAACACGAGATATCAATAAAGAATTAACGTGAACTATGTTTTTCAAAATCAATATCCAGGAAGTAACCAGGTCCTAAACTTAGAAGTTGATTCAAATTGATTAATCGATGTTATTCTTAAAAAGCACGAGATATCAATAAAGAATTAACGCGAACTAAGTTTCTCAATATCAATGTCCTGGATGCAACCAGGTCCAAAACTTAGAAGTTGATTCAAATTGATTAATCGATGTTTTTCTTAAAAAGCACGAGATTTCAATAAAGAATTAACGCGAACTAAGTATTTCAAAATCAATATCCTGGATGCAACCAGGTCCTAAACTTAGAAGTTGATTCAAATTGATTAATCGATGTTTTTCTTAAAAAGCACGAGATATCAATAAAGAATTAACGCGAACTAAGTTTCTCAAAATCAGTGTCCTGGATGCAACCAGGTCCTAAACTTAGAAGTTGATTCAAATTGATTAATCGATGTTTTTCTTAAAAGCACGAGATATCAATAAAGAATTAACGCGAACTAAGTTTTTCAAAATCAATATCCTGGATACAACTAGGTCCTAAACTTAGAAGTTGATTCAAATTGATTAATTGATGTTTTTCTTAAAAAACATGAGATATCAATAGAGAATTAACGCGAACTAAGTTTTTCAAAATCAATATCCTGGAAATAACCAGGTCCTAAACTTATATGTTGATTCAAATTAATTAATCGATGTTTTTCTTAAAAAGCACGAGATATCAATAAAGAATTAACGCGAACTAAATTTCTCAAAATCAATGTCCTGGATGCAACCAGGTCCTAAACTTAGAAGTTGATTCAAATTGATTAATCGATGTTTTTCTTAAAAAGCACGAGATATCAATAAAGAATTAACGCGAACTAAGTTTCTCCAAATCAATGTCCTGGATGCAACCAGGTCCTAAACTTAGAAGTTGATTCAAATTGATTAATCGATGTTTTTCTTAAAAAGCACGAGATATCATTAAAGAATTAACGCGAACTAAGTTTTTCAATATCAATATCCTGGAAATAACCAGGTCCTAAACTTAGAAGTTGATTCAAATTGATTAATCGATGTTTTTCTCAAAAAGCAAGAGATATCAATAAAGAATTAACGCGAACTAAGTTTTTCAAAATCAATATCCTGGAAATAACCAGGTCCTAAACTTAGAAGTTGATTCAAATTGATTAATTGATGTTTTTCTTAAAAAACATGAGATATCAATAAAGAATTCAAGTGAACTAAGATTTTCAAAATCAATATCCTGGAAATTAACAGGTCCAAAACTTAGAAGTTGATTCAAATTAATTAATCGATGATTTTCTTAAAAAGCACGAGATATCAATAAAGAATTAACGTGAACTAAGTTTCTCAAAATCAATGTCCTGGATGCAACCAGGTCCTGAACTTAGAAGTTGATTCAAATTGATTAATCGATGTTTTTCTTAAAAAGCACGAGATATCAATAAAGAATTAATGCGAACTAAGTTTTTCAAAATCAATGTCCTGGATGCAACCAGGTCCTAAACTTAGAAGCTGATTCAAATTGTTTAATCGATGTTTTTCTTAAAAAGCACGAGATATCAATAAAGAATTAACGCGAACCAAGTTTCTCAAAATCAATGTCCTGGATGCAACCAGGTCCTAAACTTAGAAGTTGATTCAAATTGATTAATCGATGTTTTTCTTAAAAGCACGAGATATCAATAAAGAATTAACGCGAACTAAGTTTTTCAAAATCAATATCCTGGAAATAACCAGGTACTAAACTTAGAAGTTGATTCAAATTGATTAATTGATGTTTTTCTTAAAATGCACGAGATATTAATAAAAAAATTAATGCGAACTAAGTTTTTCAAAATCAATGTCCTGGATGAAACCAGGTCCTAAACTTAGAAGTCGATTCAAATCGATTAATCGATGTTTTTCTTAAAAAGCACGAGATATCAATAAAGAATTAATGCGAACTAAGTTTTTCAAAATCAATGTCCTGGATGTAACCAGGTCCTAAACTTAGAAGTTGATACATATTGATTAATCGATGTTTTTCTTAAAAAGCACGAGATATCAATAAAGAATTAACGCGAACTAAGTTTCTCAAAATCAATGTCCTGGATGCAACCAGGTCCTAAACTTAGAAGTTGATTCAAATTGATTAATCGATGTTTTTCTTAAAAGCACGAGATATCAATAAAGAATTAACGCGAACTAATTTTTTCAAAATCAATATCCTGGAAATAACCAGGTCCTAAACTTAGAAGTTGATTCAAATTGATTAATCGATGTTTTTCTTAAAAAGCACGAGATATCAATAAAGAATTAACGCGAACTAAGTTTTTCAAAATCAATATCCTGGAAATAACTAGGTCCTAAACTTAGAAGTTGATTTAAAATGATCAGTCGATGTCTTTCTTAAAAAACACGAGATATCAATAAAGAATTAACGTGAACTAAGTTTTTCAAAATCAATATCCTGGAAATAACCAGGTCCTAAACTTAGAAGTTTATTCAAATTGATTAATCCTTGTTTTTCTTAAAAAGCACGAGATATCAATAAAGAATTAATGCGAACTAAGTTTTTCAAAATCAATGTCCTGGATGCAACCAGGTCCTAAACTTAGAAGTTGATTCAAATTGATTAATCGATGTTTTTCTTAAAAAGCACGAGATATCAATAAAGAATTAACGCGAACTAAGTTTCTCAAAATCAATGTCCTGGATGCAACCAGGTCCTAAACTTAGAAGGTGATTCAAATTGATTAATCGATGTTTTTCTTAAAAAGCACGAGATATCAATAAAGAATTAATGCGAACTAAGTTTTTCAAAATCAATGTCCTAGAAATAACCAGGTACTAAACTTCGAAGTTGATTCAAATTGATTAATTGATGTTTTTCTTAAAAAACATGAGATATCAATAAAGAATTAACGTGAACAAATCTTTTCAAAATCAGTATTCTGGAAATAACCGGGTCCTAAACATAGAAGTTGATTCAAATTGATTAATTGATGTTTTTCTTAAAAAACATGAGATATCAATAAAGAATTAACGTGAACTAAGATTTTCAAAATCAATATCCTGGAAATTAGCAGGTCCTAAACATAGAAGTTGATTCAAATTAATTAATCGATGTTTTTCTTCAAAGCAAGAGATATCAATAAAGAATTAACGCGAACTAAGTTTTTCAAAATCAATATCCTGGAAATAACCAGGTCCTAAACTTAGAAATTGATTCAAATTGATTAATTGATTTTTTTCTTAAAAAACATGAGATATCAATAAAGAATTAACGTGAACTAAGATTTTCAAAATCAATATCCTGGAAATTAGCAGGTCCTAAACTTAGAAGTTGATTCAAATTAATTAATCGATGTTTTTCTTAAAAGCAAGAGATATCAATAAAGAATTAACGCGAACTAAGTTTTTCAAAATCAATATCCTGGAAATAACCAGGTCCTAAACTTAGAAGTTGATTCAAATTGATTAATCGATGTTTTTCTCAAAAAGCAAGAGATATCAATAAAGAATTAATGCGAACTAAGTTTTTCAAAATCAATATCCTGGAAATAACCAGGTCCTAAACTTAGAAGTTGATTCAAATTGATTAATCGATGTTTTTCTCAAAAAGCAAGAGATATCAATAAAGAATTAACGCGAACTAAGTTTTTCAAAATCAATGTCCTGGATGCAACCAGGTCCTAAATTTAGAAGTTGATTCAAATTGATTAATCGATGTTTTTCTTAAAAAGCACGAGATATCAATAAAGAATTAACGCGAACTAAGTTTCTCAAAATCAATGTCCTGGATGCAACCAGGTCCTAAACTTAGAAGTTGATTCAAATTGATTAATCGATGTTTTTCTTAAAAGCACGAGATATCAATAAAGAATTAACGCGAACTAAGTTTTTCAAAATCAATATCCTGGATGCAACCAGGTCCTAAACTTAGAAGTTGATTCAAATTGATTAATCGATGTTTTTCTTAAAAAGCACGAGATATCAATAAAGAATTAACGCGAACTAAGTATTTCAAAATCAATATCCTGGATGCAACCAGGTCCTAAACTTAGAAGTTGATTCAAATTGATTAATTGATGTTTTTCTTAAAAAGCACGAGATATCAATAAAGAATTAACGCGAACAAAGTTTCTCAAAATCAGTGTCCTGGATGCAACCAGGTCCTAAACTTAGAAGTTGATTCAAATTGATTAATCGATGTTTTTCTTAAAAGTACGAGATGTCAATAAAGAATTAACGTGAACTAAGTTTTTCAAAATCAATATCCTGGATACAACTAGGTCCTAAACTTAGAAGTTGATTCGAATTGATTTATTGATGTTTTTCTTAAAAAACATGAGATATCAATAGAGAATTAACGCGAACTAAGTTTTTCAAAATCAATATCCTGGAAATAACCAGGTCCTAAACTTAGAAGTTGATTCAAATTGATTAATCGATGTTTTTCTTAAAAAGCACGAGATATCAATAAAGAATTAACGCGAACTAAGTTTTTCAAAATCAATATCCTGGAAATAACTAGGTCCTAAACTTAGAAGTTGATTTAAAATGATCAGTCGATGTCTTTCTTAAAAAACACGAGATATCAATAAAGAATTAACGTGAACTAAGTTTTTCAAAATCAATATCCTGGAAATAACCAGGTCCTAAACTTAGAAGTTTATTCAAATTGATTAATCCATGTTTTTCTTAAAAAGCACGAGATATCAATAAAGAATTAATGCGAACTAAGTTTTTCAAAATCAATGTCCTGGATGCAACCAGGTCCTAAACTTAGAAGTTGATTCAAATTGATTAATTGATGTTTTTCTTAAAATACACGAGATATCAATAAAGAATTAACGTGAACTAAGTTTTTCAAAATCAATATCCAGGAAGTAACCAGGTCCTAAACTTAGAAGTTGATTCAAATTGATTAATCGATGTTATTCTTAAAAAGCACGAGATATCAATAAAGAATTAACGCGAACTAAGTTTCTCAAAATCAATGTCCTGGATGCAACCAGGTCCTAAACTTAGAAGTTGATTCAAATTGATTAATCGATGTTTTTCTTAAAAAGCACGAGATATCAATAAAGAATTAACGCGAACTAAGTATTTCAAAATCAATATCCTGGATGCAACCAGGTCCTAAACTTAGAAGTTGATTCAAATTGATTAATCGATGTTTTTCTTAAAAAGCACGAGATATCAATAAAGAATTAACGCGAACTAAGTTTCTCAAAATCAGTGTCCTGGATGCAACCAGGTCCTAAACTTAGAAGTTGATTCAAATTGATTAATCGATGTTTTTCTTAAAAGCACGAGATATCAATAAAGAATTAACGCGAACTAAGTTTTTCAAAATCAATATCCTGGATACAACTAGGTCCTAAACTTAGAAGTTGATTCAAATTGATTAATTGATGTTTTTCTTAAAAAACATGAGATATCAATAGAGAATTAACGCGAACTAAGATTTTCAAAATCAATATCCTGGAAATAACCAGGTCCTAAACTTATATGTTGATTCAAATTAATTAATCGATGTTTTTCTTAAAAAGCACGAGATATCAATAAAGAATTAACGCGAACTAAATTTCTCAAAATCAATGTCCTGGATGCAACCAGGTCCTAAACTTAGAAGTTGATTCAAATTGATTAATCGATGTTTTTCTTAAAAAGCACGAGATATCAATAAAGAATTAACGCGAACTAAGTTTCTCCAAATCAATGTCCTGGATGCAACCAGGTCCTAAACTTTGAAGTTGATTCAAATTGATTAATCGATGTTTTTCTTAAAAAGCACGAGATATCAATAAAGAATTAACGCGAACTAAGTTTTTCAAAATCAATATCCTGGAAATAACCAGGTCCTAAACTTAGAAGTTGATTCAAATTGATTAATCGATGTTTTTCTCAAAAAGCAAGAGATATCAATAAAGAATTAACGCGAACTAAGTTTTTCAAAATCAATGTCCTGGATGCAACCAGGTCCTAAATTTAGAAGTTGATTCAAATTGATTAATCGATGTTTTTCTTAAAAAGCACGAGATATCAATAAAGAATTAACGCGAACTAAGTTTCTCAAAATCAATGTCCTGGATGCAACCAGGTCCTAAACTTAGAAGTTGATTCAAATTGATTAATCGATGTTTTTCTTAAAAGCACGAGATATCAATAAAGAATTAACGCGAACTAAGTTTCTCAAAATCAATGTCCTGGATGCAACCAGGTCCTAAACTTAGAAGTTGATTCAAATTGATTAATCGATGTTTTTCTTAAAAAGCACGAGATATCAATAAAGAATTAACGCGAACTAAGTATTTCAAAATCAATATCCTGGATGCAACCAGGTCCTAAACTTAGAAGTTGATTCAAATTGATTAATTGATGTTTTTCTTAAAAAGCACGAGATATCAATAAAGAATTAACGCGAACAAAGTTTCTCAAAATCAGTGTCCTGGATGCAACAAGGTCCTAAACTTAGAAGTTGATTCAAATTGATTAATCGATGTTTTTCTTAAAAGCACGAGATGTCAATAAAGAATTAACGTGAACTAAGTTTTTCAAAATCAATATCCTGGATACAACTAGGTCCTAAACTTAGAAGTTGATTCAAATTGATTTATTGATGTTTTTCTTAAAAAACATGAGATATCAATTGAGAATTAACGCGAACTAAGTTTTTCAAAATCAATATCCTGGAAATAACCAGGTCCTAACCTTAGATGTTGATTCAAATTAATTAATCGATGTTTTTCTTAAAAAGCATGAGATATCAATAAAGAATTAACGCGAAATAAATTTCTCAAAATCAATGTCCTGGATGCAACCAGGTCCTAAACTTAGAAGTTGATTCAAATTGATTAATCGATGTTTTTCTTAAAAAGCACGAGATATCAATAAAGAATTAACGCGAACTAAGTTTCTCAAAATCAATGTCCTGGATGCAACCAGGTCCTAAACTTAGAAGTTGATTCAAATTGATTAATCGATGTTTTTCTTAAAAAGCACGAGATATCAATAAAGAATTAACGCGAACTAAGTTTTTCAAAATCAATATCCTGGAAATAACCAGGTCCTAAACTTAGAAGTTGATTCAAATTGATTAATCGATGTTTTTCTCAAAAAGCAAGAGATATCAATAAAGAATTAATGCGAACTAAGTTTTTCAAAATCAATGTCCTGGATGCCACCAGGTCCTAAACTTAGAAGTTGATTCAAATTGATTAATCGATGTTTTTCTTAAAAAGCACGAAATATCAATAAAGAATTAACGCGAACTAAGGTTCTCAAAATCAATGTCCTGGATGCAACCAGGTCCTAAACTTAGAAGTTGATTCAAATTGATTAATCGATGTTTTTCTTAAAAGCACGAGATATCAATAAAGAATTAACGCGAACTAAGTTTTTCAAAATCAATATCCTGGAAATAACCAGGTCCTAAACTTAGAAGTTGATTCAAATTGATTAATCGATGTTTTTCTTAAAAAGCACGAGATATCAATAAAGAATTAACGCGAACTAAGTTTTTCAAAATCAATATCCTGGAAATAACTAGGTCCTAAACTTAGAAGTTGATTTAAAATGATCAGTCGATGTCTTTCTTAAAAAACACGAGATATCAATAAAGAATTAACGTGAACTAAGTTTTTCAAAATCAATATCCTGGAAATAACCAGGTCCTAAACTTAGAAGTTTATTCAAATTGATTAATCCATGTTTTTCTTAAAAAGCACGAGATATCAATAAAGAATTAATGCGAACTAAGTTTTTCAAAATCAATGTCCTGGATGCAACCAGGTCCTAAACTTAGAAGTTGATTCAAATTGATTAATTGATGTTTTTCTTAAAATACACGAGATATCAATAAAGAATTAACGTGAACTAAGTTTTTCAAAATCAATATCCAGGAAGTAACCAGGTCCTAAACTTAGAAGTTGATTCAAATTGATTAATCGATGTTATTCTTAAAAAGCACGAGATATCAATAAAGAATTAACGCGAACTAAGTTTCTCAAAATCAATGTCCTGGATGCAACCAGGTCCTAAACTTAGAAGTTGATTCAAATTGATTAATCGATGTTTTTCTTAAAAAGCACGAGATATCAATAAAGAATTAACGCGAACTAAGTATTTCAAAATCAATATCCTGGATGCAACCAGGTCCTAAACTTAGAAGTTGATTCAAATTGATTAATCGATGTTTTTCTTAAAAAGCACGAGATATCAATAAAGAATTAACGCGAACTAAGTTTCTCAAAATCAGTGTCCTGGATGCAACCAGGTCCTAAACTTAGAAGTTGATTCAAATTGATTAATCGATGTTTTTCTTAAAAGCACGAGATATCAATAAAGAATTAACGCGAACTAAGTTTTTCAAAATCAATATCCTGGATACAACTAGGTCCTAAACTTAGAAGTTGATTCAAATTGATTAATTGATGTTTTTCTTAAAAAACATGAGATATCAATAGAGAATTAACGCGAACTAAGATTTTCAAAATCAATATCCTGGAAATAACCAGGTCCTAAACTTATATGTTGATTCAAATTAATTAATCGATGTTTTTCTTAAAAAGCACGAGATATCAATAAAGAATTAACGCGAACTAAATTTCTCAAAATCAATGTCCTGGATGCAACCAGGTCCTAAACTTAGAAGTTGATTCAAATTGATTAATCGATGTTTTTCTTAAAAAGCACGAGATATCAATAAAGAATTAACGCGAACTAAGTTTCTCCAAATCAATGTCCTGGATGCAACCAGGTCCTAAACTTTGAAGTTGATTCAAATTGATTAATCGATGTTTTTCTTAAAAAGCACGAGATATCAATAAAGAATTAACGCGAACTAAGTTTTTCAAAATCAATATCCTGGAAATAACCAGGTCCTAAACTTAGAAGTTGATTCAAATTGATTAATCGATGTTTTTCTCAAAAAGCAAGAGATATCAATAAAGAATTAACGCGAACTAAGTTTTTCAAAATCAATGTCCTGGATGCAACCAGGTCCTAAATTTAGAAGTTGATTCAAATTGATTAATCGATGTTTTTCTTAAAAAGCACGAGATATCAATAAAGAATTAACGCGAACTAAGTTTCTCAAAATCAATGTCCTGGATGCAACCAGGTCCTAAACTTAGAAGTTGATTCAAATTGATTAATCGATGTTTTTCTTAAAAGCACGAGATATCAATAAAGAATTAACGCGAACTAAGTTTCTCAAAATCAATGTCCTGGATGCAACCAGGTCCTAAACTTAGAAGTTGATTCAAATTGATTAATCGATGTTTTTCTTAAAAAGCACGAGATATCAATAAAGAATTAACGCGAACTAAGTATTTCAAAATCAATATCCTGGATGCAACCAGGTCCTAAACTTAGAAGTTGATTCAAATTGATTAATTGATGTTTTTCTTAAAAAGCACGAGATATCAATAAAGAATTAACGCGAACAAAGTTTCTCAAAATCAGTGTCCTGGATGCAACAAGGTCCTAAACTTAGAAGTTGATTCAAATTGATTAATCGATGTTTTTCTTAAAAGCACGAGATGTCAATAAAGAATTAACGTGAACTAAGTTTTTCAAAATCAATATCCTGGATACAACTAGGTCCTAAACTTAGAAGTTGATTCAAATTGATTTATTGATCTTTTTCTTAAAAAACATGAGATATCAATTGAGAATTAACGCGAACTAAGTTTTTCAAAATCAATATCCTGGAAATAACCAGGTCCTAACCTTAGATGTTGATTCAAATTAATTAATCGATGTTTTTCTTAAAAAGCATGAGATATCAATAAAGAATTAACGCGAAATAAATTTCTCAAAATCAATGTCCTGGATGCAACCAGGTCCTAAACTTAGAAGTTGATTCAAATTGATTAATCGATGTTTTTCTTAAAAAGCACGAGATATCAATAAAGAATTAACGCGAACTAAGTTTCTCAAAATCAATGTCCTGGATGCAACCAGGTCCTAAACTTAGAAGTTGATTCAAATTGATTAATCGATGTTTTTCTTAAAAAGCACGAGATATCAATAAAGAATTAACGCGAACTAAGTTTTTCAAAATCAATATCCTGGAAATAACCAGGTCCTAAACTTAGAAGTTGATTCAAATTGATTAATCGATGTTTTTCTCAAAAAGCAAGAGATATCAATAAAGAATTAATGCGAACTAAGTTTTTCAAAATCAATGTCCTGGATGCCACCAGGTCCTAAACTTAGAAGTTGATTCAAATTGATTAATCGATGTTTTTCTTAAAAAGCACGAAATATCAATAAAGAATTAACGCGAACTAAGGTTCTCAAAATCAATGTCCTGGATGCAACCAGGTCCTAAACTTAGAAGTTGATTCAAATTGATTAATCGATGTTTTTCTTAAAAGCACGAGATATCAATAAAGAATTAACGCGAACTAAGTTTTTCAAAATCAATATCCTGGAAATAACCAGGTCCTAAACTTAGAAGTTGATTCAAATTGATTAATCGATGTTTTTCTTAAAAAGCACGAGATATCAATAAAGAATTAACGCGAACTAAGTTTTTCAAAATCAATATCCTGGAAATAACTAGGTCCTAAACTTAGAAGTTGATTTAAAATGATCAGTCGATGTCTTTCTTAAAAAACACGAGATATCAATAAAGAATTAACGTGAACTAAGTTTTTCAAAATCAATATCCTGGAAATAACCAGGTCCTAAACTTAGAAGTTTATTCAAATTGATTAATCCATGTTTTTCTTAAAAAGCACGAGATATCAATAAAGAATTAATGCGAACTAAGTTTTTCAAAATCAATGTCCTGGATGCAACCAGGTCCTAAACTTAGAAGTTGATTCAAATTGATTAATTGATGTTTTTCTTAAAATACACGAGATATCAATAAAGAATTAACGTGAACTAAGTTTTTCAAAATCAATATCCAGGAAGTAACCAGGTCCTAAACTTAGAAGTTGATTCAAATTGATTAATCGATGTTATTCTTAAAAAGCACGAGATATCAATAAAGAATTAACGCGAACTAAGTTTCTCAAAATCAATGTCCTGGATGCAACCAGGTCCTAAACTTAGAAGTTGATTCAAATTGATTAATCGATGTTTTTCTTAAAAAGCACGAGATATCAATAAAGAATTAACGCGAACTAAGTATTTCAAAATCAATATCCTGGATGCAACCAGGTCCTAAACTTAGAAGTTGATTCAAATTGATTAATCGATGTTTTTCTTAAAAAGCACGAGATATCAATAAAGAATTAACGCGAACTAAGTTTCTCAAAATCAGTGTCCTGGATGCAACCAGGTCCTAAACTTAGAAGTTGATTCAAATTGATTAATCGATGTTTTTCTTAAAAGCACGAGATATCAATAAAGAATTAACGCGAACTAAGTTTTTCAAAATCAATATCCTGGATACAACTAGGTCCTAAACTTAGAAGGTGATTCAAATTGATTAATTGATGTTTTTCTTAAAAAACATGAGATATCAATAGAGAATTAACGCGAACTAAGTTTTTCAAAATCAATATCCTGGAAATAACCAGGTCCTAAACTTATATGTTGATTCAAATTAATTAATCGATGTTTTTCTTAAAAAGCACGAGATATCAATAAAGAATTAACGCGAACTAAATTTCTCAAAATCAATGTCCTGGATGCAACCAGGTCCTAAACTTAGAAGTTGATTCAAATTGATTAATCGATGTTTTTCTTAAAAAGCACGAGATATCAATAAAGAATTAACGCGAACTAAGTTTCTCCAAATCAATGTCCTGGATGCAACCAGGTCCTAAACTTTGAAGTTGATTCAAATTGATTAATCGATGTTTTTCTTAAAAAGCACGAGATATCAATAAAGAATTAACGCGAACTAAGTTTTTCAAAATCAATATCCTGGAAATAACCAGGTCCAAAACTTAGAAGTTGATTCAAATTGATTAATCGATGTTTTTCTCAAAAAGCAAGAGATATCAATAAAGAATTAACGCGAACTAAGTTTTTCAAAATCAATGTCCTGGATGCAACCAGGTCCAAAATTTAGAAGTTGATTCAAATTGATTAATCGATGTTTTTCTTAAAAAGCACGAGATATCAATAAAGAATTAACGCGAACTAAGTTTCTCAAAATCAATGTCCTGGATGCAACCAGGTCCTAAACTTAGAAGTTGATTCAAATTGATTAATCGATGTTTTTCTTAAAAGCACGAGATATCAATAAAGCATTAACGCGAACTAAGTTTTTCAAAATCAATATCCTGGAAATAACCAGGTATTAAACGTAGAATTTGATTCAAATTGATTAATTGATGTTTTTCTTAAAAACCAAGAGATATTAATAAAAAAATTAATGCGAACTAAGTTTTTCAAAATCAATGTCCTGGATGAAACCAGGTCCTAAACTTAGAAGTTGATTCAAATTGATTAATCGATGTTTTTCTTAAAAAGCACGAGATATCAATAAAGAATTAATGCGAACTAAGTTTTTCAAAATCAATGTCCTGGATGCAACCAGGTCCTAAACTTAGAAGTTGATTCAAATCGATTAATCGATGTTTTTCTTAAAAAGAACGAGATATCAATAAAGAATTAACGCGAACTAAGTTTCTCAAAATCAATGTCCTGGATGCAACCAGGTCCTAAACTTAGAAGTTGATTCAAATTGATTAATCGATGTTTTTCTTAAAAGCACGAGATATCAATAAAGAATTAATGCGAACTAAGTTTTTCAAAATCAATATCCTGGAAATAACCAGGTCCTAAACTTAGAAGTTGATTCAAATTGATTAATCGATGTTTTTCTTAAAAAGCACGAGATATCAATAAAGAATTAACGCGAACTAAGTTTTTCAAAATCAATATCCTGGAAATAACTAGGTCCTAAACTTAGAAGTTGATTTAAAATGATCAGTCGATGTCTTTCTTAAAAAACACGAGATATCAATAAAGAATTAACGTGAACTAAGTTTTTCAAAATCAATATCCTGGAAATAACCAGGTCCTAAACTTAGAAGTTTATTCAAATTGATTAATCCATGTTTTTCTTAAAAAGCACGAGATATCAATAAAGAATTAATGCGAACTAAGTTTTTCAAAATCAATGTCCTGGATGCAACCAGGTCCTAAACTTAGAAGTTGATTCAAATTGATTAATTGATGTTTTTCTTAAAAAACACGAGATATCAATAAAGAATTAACGTGAACTATGTTTTTCAAAATCAATATCCAGGAAGTAACCAGGTCCTAAACTTAGAAGTTGATTCAAATTGATTAATCGATGTTATTCTTAAAAAGCACGAGATATCAATAAAGAATTAACGCGAACTAAGTTTCTCAATATCAATGTCCTGGATGCAACCAGGTCCAAAACTTAGAAGTTGATTCAAATTGATTAATCGATGTTTTTCTTAAAAAGCACGAGATTTCAATAAAGAATTAACGCGAACTAAGTATTTCAAAATCAATATCCTGGATGCAACCAGGTCCTAAACTTAGAAGTTGATTCAAATTGATTAATCGATGTTTTTCTTAAAAAGCACGAGATATCAATAAAGAATTAACGCGAACTAAGTTTCTCAAAATCAGTGTCCTGGATGCAACCAGGTCCTAAACTTAGAAGTTGATTCAAATTGATTAATCGATGTTTTTCTTAAAAGCACGAGATATCAATAAAGAATTAACGCGAACTAAGTTTTTCAAAATCAATATCCTGGATACAACTAGGTCCTAAACTTAGAAGTTGATTCAAATTGATTAATTGATGTTTTTCTTAAAAAACATGAGATATCAATAGAGAATTAACGCGAACTAAGTTTTTCAAAATCAATATCCTGGAAATAACCAGGTCCTAAACTTATATGTTGATTCAAATTAATTAATCGATGTTTTTCTTAAAAAGCACGAGATATCAATAAAGAATTAACGCGAACTAAATTTCTCAAAATCAATGTCCTGGATGCAACCAGGTCCTAAACTTAGAAGTTGATTCAAATTGATTAATCGATGTTTTTCTTAAAAAGCACGAGATATCAATAAAGAATTAACGCGAACTAAGTTTCTCCAAATCAATGTCCTGGATGCAACCAGGTCCTAAACTTAGAAGTTGATTCAAATTGATTAATCGATGTTTTTCTTAAAAAGCACGAGATATCATTAAAGAATTAACGCGAACTAAGTTTTTCA
This sequence comes from Humulus lupulus, assembly GCF_963169125.1. Lineage (NCBI taxonomy): Eukaryota > Viridiplantae > Streptophyta > Magnoliopsida > Rosales > Cannabaceae > Humulus > Humulus lupulus. The sequence continues at coordinate 95,589,569 of NC_084793.1, forward strand.
AAATCAATATCCTGGAAATAACCTGGTCCTAAACTTAGAAGTTGATTCAAATTGATTAATCGATGTTTTTCTCAAAAAGCAAGAGATATCAATAAAGAATTAACGCGAACTAAGTTTTTCAAAATCAATATCCTGGAAATAACCAGGTCCTAAACTTAGAAGTTGATTCAAATTGATTAATTGATGTTTTTCTTAAAAAACATGAGATATCAATAAAGAATTCACGTGAACTAAGATTTTCAAAATCAATATCCTGGAAATTAACAGGTCCTAAACTTAGAAGTTGATTCAAATTAATTAATCGATGATTTTCTTAAAAAGCACGAGATATCAATAAAGAATTAACGTGAACTAAGTTTCTCAAAATCAATGTCCTGGATGCAACCAGGTCCTGAACTTAGAAGTTGATTCAAATTGATTAATCGATGTTTTTCTTAAAAAGCACGAGATATCAATAAAGAATTAATGCGAACTAAGTTTTTCAAAATCAATGTCCTGGATGCAACCAGGTCCTAAACTTAGAAGCTGATTCAAATTTTTTAATCGATGTTTTTCTTAAAAAGCACGAGATATCAATAAAGAATTAACGCGAACCAAGTTTCTCAAAATCAATGTCCTGGATGCAATCAGGTCCTAAACTTAGAAGTTGATTCAAATTGATTAATCGATGTTTTTCTTAAAAGCACGAGATATCAATAAAGAATTAACGCGAACTAAGTTTTTCAAAATCAATATCCTGGAAATAACCAGGTACTAAACTTAGAAGTTGATTCAAATTGATTAATTGATGTTTTTCTTAAAATGCACGAGATATTAATAAAAAAATTAATGCGAACTAAGTTTTTCAAAATCAATGTCCTGGATGAAACCAGGTCCTAAACTTAGAAGTCGATTCAAATCGATTAATCGATGTTTTTCTTAAAAAGCACGAGATATCAATAAAGAATTAATGCGAACTAAGTTTTTCAAAATCAATGTCCTGGATGTAACCAGGTCCTAAACTTAGAAGTTGATTCATATCGATTAATCGATGTTTTTCTTAAAAAGCACGAGATATCAATAAAGAATTAACGCGAACTAAGTTTCTCAAAATCAATGTCCTGGATGCAACCAGGTCATAAACTTAGAAGTTGATTCAAATTGATTAATCGATGTTTTTCTTAAAAGCACGAGATATCAATAAAGAATTAACGCGAACTAATTTTTTCAAAATCAATATCCTGGAAATAACCAGGTCCTAAACTTAGAAGTTGATTCAAATTGATTAATCGATGTTTTTCTTAAAAAGCACGAGATATCAATAAAGAATTAACGCGAACTAAGTTTTTCAAAATCAATATCCTGGAAATAACTAGGTCCTAAACTTAGAAGTTGATTTAAAATGATCAGTCGATGTCTTTCTTAAAAAACACGAGATATCAATAAAGAATTAACGTGAACTAAGTTTTTCAAAATCAATATCCTGGAAATAACCAGGTCCTAAACTTAGAAGTTTATTCAAATTGATTAATCCTTGTTTTTCTTAAAAAGCACGAGATATCAATAAAGAATTAATGCGAACTAAGTTTTTCAAAATCAATGTCCTGGATGCAACCAGGTCCTAAACTTAGAAGTTGATTCAAATTGATTAATCGATGTTTTTCTTAAAAAGCACGAGATATCAATAAAGAATTAACGCGAACTAAGTTTCTCAAAATCAATGTCCTGGATGCAACCAGGTCCTAAACTTAGAAGGTGATTCAAATTGATTAATCGATGTTTTTCTTAAAAAGCACGAGATATCAATAAAGAATTAATGCGAACTAAGTTTTTCAAAATCAATGTCCTAGAAATAACCAGGTACTAAACTTCGAAGTTGATTCAAATTGATTAATTGATGTTTTTCTTAAAAAACATGAGATATCAATAAAGAATTAACGTGAACAAATCTTTTCAAAATCAGTATTCTGGAAATAACCGGGTCCTAAACATAGAAGTTGATTCAAATTGATTAATTGATGTTTTTCTTAAAAAACATGAGATATCAATAAAGAATTAACGTGAACTAAGATTTTCAAAATCAATATCCTGGAAATTAGCAGGTCCTAAACATAGAAGTTGATTCAAATTAATTAATCGATGTTTTTCTTCAAAGCAAGAGATATCAATAAAGAATTAACGCGAACTAAGTTTTTCAAAATCAATATCCTGGAAATAACCAGGTCCTAAACTTAGAAATTGATTCAAATTGATTAATTGATTTTTTTCTTAAAAAACATGAGATATCAATAAAGAATTAACGTGAACTAAGATTTTCAAAATCAATATCCTGGAAATTAGCAGGTCCTAAACTTAGAAGTTGATTCAAATTAATTAATCGATGTTTTTCTTAAAAGCAAGAGATATCAATAAAGAATTAACGCGAACTAAGTTTTTCAAAATCAATATCCTGGAAATAACCAGGTCCTAAACTTAGAAGTTGATTCAAATTGATTAATCGATGTTTTTCTCAAAAAGCAAGAGATATCAATAAAGAATTAATGCGAACTAAGTTTTTCAAAATCAATATCCTGGAAATAACCAGGTCCTAAACTTAGAAGTTGATTCAAATAGATTAATCGATGTTTTTCTCAAAAAGCAAGAGATATCAATAAAGAATTAACGCGAACTAAGTTTTTCAAAATCAATGTCCTGGATGCAACCAGGTCCTAAATTTAGAAGTTGATTCAAATTGATTAATCGATGTTTTTCTTAAAAAGCACGAGATATCAATAAAGAATTAACGCGAACTAAGTTTCTCAAAATCAATGTCCTGGATGCAACCAGGTCCTAAACTTAGAAGTTGATTCAAATTGATTAATCGATGTTTTTCTTAAAAGCACGAGATATCAATAAAGAATTAACGCGAACTAAGTTTTTCAAAATCAATATCCTGGATGCAACCAGGTCCTAAACTTAGAAGTTGATTCAAATTGATTAATCGATGTTTTTCTTAAAAAGCACGAGATATCAATAAAGAATTAACGCGAACTAAGTATTTCAAAATCAATATCCTGGATGCAACCAGGTCCTAAACTTAGAAGTTGATTCAAATTGATTAATTGATGTTTTTCTTAAAAAGCACGAGATATCAATAAAGAATTAACGCGAACAAAGTTTCTCAAAATCAGTGTCCTGGATGCAACCAGGTCCTACACTTAGAAGTTGATTCAAATTGATTAATCGATGTTTTTCTTAAAAGTACGAGATGTCAATAAAGAATTAACGTGAACTAAGTTTTTCAAAATCAATATCCTGGATACAACTACGTCCTAAACTTAGAAGTTGATTCGAATTGATTTATTGATGTTTTTCTTAAAAAACATGAGATATCAATTGAGAATTAACGCGAACTAAGTTTTTCAAAATCAATATCCTGGAAATAACCAGGTCCTAACCTTAGATGTTGATTCAAATTAATTAATCGATGTTTTTCTTAAAAAGCATGAGATATCAATAAAGAATTAACGCGAAATAAATTTCTCAAAATCAATGTCCTGGATGCAACCAGGTCCTAAACTTAGAAGTTGATTCAAATTGATTAATCGATGTTTTTCTTAAAAAGCACGAGATATCAATAAAGAATTAACGCGAACTAAGTTTCTCAAAATCAATGTCCTGGATGCAACCAGGTCCTAAACTTAGAAGTTGATTCAAATTGATTAATCGATGTTTTTCTTAAAAAGCACGAGATATCAATAAAGAATTAATGCGAACTAAGTTTTTCAAAATAAATATCCTGGAAATAACCAGGTCCTAAACTTAGAAGTTGATTCAAATTGATTAATCGATGTTTTTCTCAAAAAGCAAGAGATATCAATAAAGAATTAACGCGAACTAAGTTTCTCAAAATCAATATCCTGGATGCAACCAGGTCCTAAACTTAGAAGTTGATTCAAATTGATTAATCGATGTTTTTCTTAAAAGCACGAGATATCATTAAAGAATTAACGCGAACTAAGTTTTTCAAAATCAATATCCTGGATACAACTAGGTCCTAAACTTAGAAGTTGATTCAAATTGATTAATTGATGTTTTTCTTAAAAAACATGAGATATCAATAGAGAATTAACGCGAACTAAGTCTTTCAAAATCAATATCCTGGAAATAACCAGGTCCTAAACTTAGATGTTGATTCAAATTAATTAATCGATGTTTTTCTTAAAAAGCACGAGATATCAATAAAGAATTAACGCGAACTAAATTTCTCAAAATCAATGTCCTGGATGCAACCAGGTCCTAAACTTAGAAGTTGATTCAAATTGATTAATCGATGTTTTTCTTAAAAAGCACGAGATATCAATAAAGAATTAACGCGAACTAAGTTTCTCAAAATCAGTGTCCTGGATGCAACCAGGTCCTAAACTTAGAAGTTGATTCAAATTGATTAATCGATGTTTTTCATAAAAGCACGAGATGTCAATAAAGAATTAACGTGAACTAAGTTTTTCAAAATCAATATCCTGGATACAACTAGGTCCTAAACTTAGAAGTTGATTCAAATTGATTAATTGATGTTTTTCTTAAAAAACATGAGATATCAATAGAGAATTAACGCGAACTAAGTCTTTCAAAATCAATATCCTGGAAATAACCAGGTCCTAAACTTAGATGTTGATTCAAATTAATTAATCGATGTTTTTCTTAAAAAGCACGAGATATCAATAAAGAATTAACGCGAACTAAATTTCTCAAAATCAATGTCCTGGATGCAACCAGGTCCTAAACTTAGAAGTTGATTCAAATTGATTAATCGATGTTTTTCTTAAAAAGAACGAGATATCAATAAAGAATTAACGCGAAATAAATTTCTCAAAATCAATGTCCGGGATGCAACCAGGTCCTAAACTTAGAAGTTAATTCAAATTGATTAATCGATGTTTTTCTTAAAAAGCACGAGATATCAATAAAGAATTAACGCGAACTAAGTTTCTCAAAATCAATGTCCTGGATGCAACCAGGTCCTAAACTTAGAAGTTGATTCAAATTGATTAATCGATGTTTTTCTTAAAAAGCACGAGATATCAATAAAGAATTAACGCGAACTAAGTTTTTCAAAATCAATATCCTGGAAATAACCAGGTCCTAAACTTAGAAGTTGATTCAAATTGATTAATCGATGTTTTTCTCAAAAAGCAAGAGATATCAATAAAGAATTAACGCGAACTAAGTTTTTCAAAATCAATATCCTGGAAATAACCAGGTCCTAAACTTAGAAGTTGATTCAAATTGATTAATTGATGTTTTTCTTAAAAAACATGAGATATCAATAAAGAATTAACGTGAACTAAGATTTTCAAAATCAATATCCTGGAAATTAGCAGGTCTTAAACTTAGAAGTTGATTCAAATTAATTAATCGATGTTTTTCTTAAAAGCAAGAGATATCAATAAAGAATTAACGCGAACTAAGTTTTTCAAAATCAATATCCTGGAAATAACCAGGTCCTAAACTTAGAAGTTGATTAAAATTGATTAATCGATGTTTTTCTTAAAATGCACGAGATATCAATAAAGAATTAAAGCGAACTAAGTTTTTCAAAATCAATATCCTGGAAATAACCATGTCCTAAACTTAGAAGTTGATTCAAATTGATTAATCGATGTTTTTCTTAAAAAGCACGAGATATCAATAAAGAATTAACGCGAACTAAGTTTTTCAAAATCAATATCCTAGAAATAACTAGGTCCTATACTTAGAAGTTGATTCAAATTGATTAATTGATGTTTTTCTTAAAAAACACGAGATATCAATAAAGAATTAACGTGAACTAAGTTTTTCAAAATCAATATCCAGGAAATAACCAGGTCCTAAACTTAGAAGTTGATTCAAATTGATTAATCGATGTTATTCTTAAAAAGCACGAGATATCAATAAAGAATTAACGCGAACTAAGTATTTCAAAATCAATATCCTGGATGCAACCAGGTCCTAAACTTAGAAGTTGATTCAAATTGATTAATCGATGTTTTTCTTAAAAAGCACGAGATATCAATAAAGAATTAACGCGAACTAAGTTTCTCAAAATCAGTGTCCTGGATGCAACCAGGTCCTAAACTTAGAAGTTGATTCAAATTGATTAATCGATGTTTTTCTTAAAAGCACGAGATATCAATAAAGAATTAACGCGAACTAAGTTTCTCCAAATCGATGTCCTGGATGCAACCAGGTCCTAAACTTAGAAGTTGATTCAAATTGATTAATCGATGTTTTTCTTAAAAAGCACGAGATATCAATAAAGAATTAACGCGAACTAAGTTTTTCAAAATCAATATCCTGGAAATAACCAGGTCCTAAACTTAGAAGTTGATTCAAATTGATTAATCGATGTTTTTCTCAAAAAGCAAGAGATATCAATAAAGAATTAACGCGAACTAAGTTTTTCAAAATCAATATCCTGGAATTAACCAGGTCCTATACTTAGAAGTTGATTCAAATTGATTAATTGATGTTTTTCTTAAAAAACATGAGATATCAATAAAGAATTAACGTGAACTAAGATTTTCAAAATCAATATCCTGGAAATTAGCAGGTCCTAAACTTAGAAGTTGATTCAAATTAATTAATCGATGTTTTTCTTAATAGCAAGAGATATCAATAAAGAATTAACGCGAACTAAGTTTTTCAAAATCTATATCCTGGAAATAACCAGGTCCTAAACTTAGAAGTTGATTAAAATTGATTAATCGATGTTTTTCTTAAAATGCACGAGATATCAATAAAGAATTAACGCGAACTAAGTTTTTCAAAATCAATATCCTGGAAATAACCAGGTCCTATACTTAGAAGTTAATTCAAATTGATTAATCGATGTTTTTCTTAAAAAGCACGAGATATCAATAAAGAATTAACGCGAACTAAGTTTTTCAAAATCAATATCCTTGAAATAACTAGGTCCTAACCTTAGAAGTTGATTCAAATTGATTAATTGATGTTTTTCTTAAAAAACACGAGATATCAATAAAGAATTAACGTGAACTAAGTTTTTCAAAATCAATATCCAGGAAATAACCAGGTCCTAAACTTAGAAGTTGATTCAAATTGATTAATCGATGTTATTCTTAAAAAGCACGAGATATCAATAAAGAATTAACGCGAACTAAGTTTCTCAAAATCAATGTCCTGGATGCAACCAGGTCCTAAACTTAGAAGTTGATTCAAATTGATTAATCGATGTTTTTCTTAAAAAGCACGAGATATCAATAAAGAATTAACGCGAACTAAGTACTTCAAAATCAATATCCTGGATGCAACCAGGTCCTAAACTTAGAAGTTGATTCAAATTGATTAATCGATGTTTTTCTTAAAAAGCACGAGATATCAATAAAGAATTAACGCGAACTAAGTTTCTCAAAATCAGTGTCCTGGATGCAACCAGGTCCTAAACTTAGAAGTTGATTCAAATTGATTAATCGATGTTTTTCTTAAAAAGCACGAGATATCAATAAAGAATTAACGCGAACTAAGTTTCTCAAAATCAATATCCTGGATGCAACCAGGTCCTAAACTTAGAAGTTGATTCAAATTGATTAATCGATGTTTTTCTTAAAAAGCACGAGATATCAATAAAGAATTAACGCGAACTAAGTTTTTCAAAATCAATATCCTGGAAATAACCAGGTCCTAAACTTAGAAGTTGATTCAAATTGATTAATCGATGTTTTTCTCAAAAAGCAAGAGATATCAATAAAGAATTAACGCGAACTAAGTTTCTCAAAATCAATGTCCTGGATGCAACCAGGTCCTAAACTTAGAAGTTGATTCAAATTGATTAATCGATGTTTTTCTTAAAAGCACGAGATATCAATAAAGAATTAACGCGAACTAAGTTTCTCAAAATCAGTGTCCTGGATGCAACCAGGTCCTAAACTTAGAAGTTGATTCAAATTGATTAATCGATGTTTTTCTTAAAAGCACGAGATATCAATAAAGAATTAACGCGAACTAAGTTTCTCAAAATCAATGTCCTGGATGCAACCAGGTTCTAAACTTAGAAGTTGATTCAAATTGATTAATCGATGTTTTTCTTAAAAGCACGAGATATCAATAAAGAATTAATGCGAACTAATTTTTTCAAAATCAATATCCTGGAAATAACCAGGTCCTAAACTAAGAAGTTGATTCAAATTGATTAATCGATGTTTTTCTTAAAAAGCACGAGATATCAATAAAGAATTAACGCGAACTAAGTTTTTCAAAATCAATATCCTAGAAATAACTAGGTCCTATACTTAGAAGTTGATTCAAATTGATTAATTGATGTTTTTCTTAAAAAACACGAGATATCAATAAAGAATTAACGTGAACTAAGTTTTTCAAAATCAATATCCAGGAAATAACCAGGTCCTAAACTTAGAAGTTGATTCAAATTGATTAATCGATGTTATTCTTAAAAAGCACGAGATATCAATAAAGAATTAACGCGAACTAAGTTTCTCAAAATCAATGTCCTGGATGCAACCAGGTCCTAAACTTAGAAGTTGATTCAAATTGATTAATTGATGTTTTTCTTAAAAAGCACGAGATATCAATAAAGAATTAACGCGAACTAAGTATTTCAAAATCAATATCCTGGATGCAACCAGGTCCTAAACTTAGAAGTTGATTCAAATTGATTAATCGATGTTTTTCTTAAAAAGCACGAGATATCAATAAAGAATTAACGCGAACTAAGTTTCTCAAAATCAGTGTCCTGGATGCAACCAGGTCCTAAACTTAGAAGTTGATTCAAATTGATTAATCGATGTTTTTCTTAAAAGCACGAGATATCAATAAAGAATTAACGCGAACTAAGTTTCTCCAAATCAATTGTAACGACCCACTAATCTAGACTATTTGGACCATTAACGAATCTATACATAACACTTACATTTTTGCGGAAATACCATAATTTTATTGAAACTTGTGGAAACAAAGGTTACTTTCATAAAATAAGTAGGATATGGGTACCCATTGTCTTTAAAATAAAAATAACTTAAAAACTAAAAAGAGTTACATAGAAAATGCGGAAAGTACATTTAAAACCATAAAAAACATAAACAAGACTACATCCTCGAATCGAATAACGCTCGGCCCCTTGACTCCATTCACCATCGATACACATCCTCTAAGCGTCACGAATCTTTCCGCCTCTAAAGCTTATTTCCTGCACATAAACAGAAAGGAATGAGCCTAATGCCCAGCAAGGAAAATCTAACACATAGTCATAAACATAAACATAATGTCATAATAACGTAAAGACATATCATAACAAATAATACACTTATTATAATGGCCATTATTACTTGGGGTCCCATAGACTAAACAAGCATATGCCCATGGGATTAATGGGGTCCTACTAGCTAAGTAGGTCATATGCCCATAACCCATTTGGGGTCTTGTTAGTCATATGGGTCATATGCCCAAGCCTACAAACATACACATATACATATCATAACACTTTTAATAACATAAAACATATAGATAACATAAGCACATAACATATTAATTCTAGCCTATTTTCCTTACCAAAGTTACCGGGATTATGGACTGAGTTGGGACTTTTGGAACACTCCTAAAACCATAAGAAAGAGTGAGTCTAAAGAAAGGAGATGAAATGAAAGAGATGGAAAGAAAGACTAAACCATAAAAACATACTTACCAACTTATATGCTTAAGAGCTTGGATTCCCTAACCAAAATAAGAATAAGGTTAGGGGACTGAGTAGAAGGTTTTGAGAAAGGAAATAACATAAAATACAGAAAGGAACTAGAGTTTTGGGTTTACCTCAAAGATTGCAAGATCAATCTAACCTTCACCGAAATACTATAGAACTCACTTCCCAAAGTGTTTGATAAGCTTATGATGTTTAAGCTTATAGTTTTTCCCCAAACCAAGTGTTTACACTCTCACACTCACTTAACACTAGCAGCTTCTGAACTTAGAGCAAATGGTGAATAATGGCTGGGTACTAGGTCCTATTTATAGAGTTTGGGAATGAAAATATCTTGATTTTACTTGAATAAAAATAATGGCTTTTTAGGTGAAAATCATTTGAATAATCGTTCAGCAGAGGCTGAAGACTCGTTCACAAGATGCTGGACTGTTGAAGGAGTTTGAATGGCTGAAAGGAAATGAATTCAAAAGAGTTTGAATCCATGCTGAAGGAGGCGATATATCGCCCCCTGTAGGCGATATATCGCCTGGGCCAGTATGCCCGAGGCGACCGTGCATCGTTTCGTGTTTTCCGTATCTACGTGCTGCGACATATCGCCCCCTATAGCTGCGATATATCGGCACACGCTGAATATTTAAACACGAAATTACACATTTTTAGCTAAGTTTGAATGGAGTAAACAGCCTTGACTAAGCCCTCAACGTACTCAAAGCTGTTGACTGACCCTATAACATTCAAACTTTACTCCTTATTATATTTAATCCTCAAAAATCTTAATCCTTAATTACCATTCAAAACATGTGCTTAAAATCCTATTGGTTGATGTCTAAACCTTATAATATAATAATATAATCCTTAATATCAGTCACATTAATCAAACCTTAGGTTATACTTAATGTTCTTAAACTATAGGTTAAACTTAGAAAATCTATAAGTACTACTATGAGTGTCCAAATAATTCCCGGTCTGAACCAAAAATCCATAGTAACAAAGATAATGCTATAAATACTATCATACTATTATCTATCTTAGCTAAGTAAAGTTCTTGGACTCTACATCAATGTCCTGGATGCAACCAGGTCCTAAACTTAGAAGTTGATTCAAATTGATTAATCGATGTTTTTCTTAAAAGCACGAGATATCAATAAAGAATTAACGCGAACTAAGTTTCTCCAAATCAATGTCCTGGATGCAACCAGGTCCTAAACTTAGAAGTTGATTCAAATTGATTAATCGATGTTTTTCTCAAAAAGCAAGAGATATCAATAAAGAATTAACGCGAACTAAGTTTTTCAAAATCAATATCCTGGAAATAACCAGGTCCTATACTTAGAAGTTGATTCAAATTGATTAATTGATGTTTTTCTTAAAAAACATGAGATATCAATAAAGAATTAACGTGAACTAAGATTTTCAAAATCAATATCCTGGAAATTCGCAGGTCCTAAACTTAGAAGTTGATTCAAATTAATTAATCGATGTTTTTCTTAATAGCAAGAGATATCAATAAAGAATTAACGCGAACTAAGTTTTTCAAAATCAATATCCTGGAAATAACCAGGTCCTAAACTTAGAAGTTGATTAAAATTGATTAATCGATGTTTTTCTTAAAATGCACGAGATATCAATAAAGAATTAACGCGAACTAAGTTTTTCAAAATCAATATCCTAGAAATAACCAGGTCCTATACTTAGAAGTTGATTCAAATTGATTAATCGATGTTTTTCTTAAAAAGCACGAGATATCAATAAAGAATTAACGCGAACTAAGTTTTTCAAAATCAATATCCTTGAAATAACTAGGTCCTAAACTTAGAAGTTGATTCAAATTGATTAATTGATGTTTTTCTTAAAAAACACGAGATATCAATAAAGAATTAACGTGAACTAAGTTTTTCAAAATCAATATCCAGGAAATAACCAGGTCCTAAACTTAGAAGTTGATTCAAATTGATTAATCGATGTTATTCTTAAAAAGCACGAGATATCAATAAAGAATTAACGCGAACTAAGTTTCTCAAAATCAATGTCCTGGATGCAACCAGGTCCTAAACTTAGAAGTTGATTCAAATTGATTAATCGATGTTTTTCTTAAAAAGCACGAGATATCAATAAAGAATTAACGCGAACTAAGTACTTCAAAATCAATATCCTGGATGCAACCAGGTCCTAAACTTAGAAGTTGATTCAAATTGATTAATCGATGTTTTTCTTAAAAAGCACGAGATATCAATAAAGAATTAACGCGAACTAAGTTTCTCAAAATCAGTGTCCTGGATGCAACCAGGTCCTAAACTTAGAAGTTGATTAAAATTGATTAATCGATGTTTTTCTTAAAATGCACGAGATATCAATAAAGAATTAACGCGAACTAAGTTTTTCAAAATCAATATCCTGGAAATAACCAGGTCCTAAACTTAGAAGTTGATTAAAATTGATTAATCGATGTTTTTCTTAAAATGCACGAGATATCAATAAAGAATTAAAGCGAACTAAGTTTTTCAAAATCAATATCCTGGAAATAACCAGGTCCTAAACTTAGAAGTTGATTCAAATTGATTAATCGATGTTTTTCTTAAAAAGCACGAGATATCAATAAAGAATTAACGCGAACTAAGTTTTTCAAAATCAATATCCTAGAAATAACTAGGTCCTATACTTAGAAGTTGATTCAAATTGATTAATTGATGTTTTTCTTAAAAAACACGAGATATCAATAAAGAATTAACGCGAACTAAGTTTCTCAAAATCAGTGTCCTGGATGCAACCAGGTCCTAAACTTAGAAGTTGATTCAAATTGATTAATTGATGTTTTTCTTAAAAAGCACGAGATATCAATAAAGAATTAACGCGAACTAAGTATTTCAAAATCAATATCCTGGATGCAACCAGGTCCTAAACTTAGAAGTTGATTCAAATTGATTAATCGATGTTTTTCTTAAAAAGCACGAGATATCAATAAAGAATTAACGCGAACTAAGTTTCTCAAAATCAATGTCCTGGATGCAACCAGGTCCTAAACTTAGAAGTTGATTCAAATTGATTAATCGATGTTTTTCTTAAAAGCACGAGATATCAATAAAGAATTAACGCGAACTAAGTTTCTCCAAATCAATGTCCTGGATGCAACCAGGTCCTAAACTTAGAAGTTGATTCAAATTGATTAATCGATGTTTTTCTTAAAAAGCACGAGATATCAATAAAGAATTAACGCGAACTAAGTTTTTCAAAATCAATATCCTGGAAATAACCAGGTCCTAAACTTAGAAGTTGATTCAAATTGATTAATCGATGTTTTTCTTAAAAAGCACGAGATATCAATAAAGAATTAACGCGAACTAAGTTTCTCAAAATCAATGTCCTGGATGCAACCAGGTCCTAAACTTAGAAGTTGATTCAAATTGATTAATCGATGTTTTTCTTAAAAAGCACGAGATATCAATAAAGAATTAACGCGAACTAAGTTTCTCAAAATCAGTGTCCTGGATGCAACCAGGTCCTAAACTTAGAAGTTGATTCAAATTGATTAATCGATGTTTTTCTTAAAAGCACGAGATGTCAATAAAGAATTAACGTGAACTAAGTTTTTCAAAATCAATATCCTGGATACAACTAGGTCCTAAACTTAGAAGTTGATTCAAATTGATTAATTGATGTTTTTCTTAAAAAACATGAGATATCAATAGAGAATTAACGCGAACTAAGTTTTTCAAAATCAATATCCTGGAAATAACCAGGTCCTAAACTTAGATGTTGATTCAAATTAATTAATCGATGTTTTTCTTAAAAAGCACGAGATATCAATAAAGAATTAACGCGAAATAAATTTCTCAAAATCAATGTCCTGGATGCAACCAGGTCCTAAACTTAGAAGTTGATTCAAATTGATTAATCGATGTTTTTCTTAAAAACCATGAGATATCAATAAAGAATTAACGCGAACTAAGTTTCTCAAAATCAATGTCCTGGATGCAACCAGGTCCTAAACTTAGAAGTTGATTCAAATTGATTAATCGATGTTTTTCTTAAAAAGCACGAGATATCAATAAAGAATTAACGCGAACTAAGTTTTTCAAAATCAATATCCTGGAAATAACCAGGTCCTAAACTTAGAAGTTGATTCAAATTGATTAATCGATGTTTTTCTCAAAATGCACGAGATATCAATAAAGAATTAACGCGAACTAAGTTTTTCAAAATCAATATCCTGGAAATAACCAGGTCCTAAACTTAGAAGTTGATTCAAATTGATTAATCGATGTTTTTCTTAAAAAGCACGAGATATCAATAAAGAATTAACACGAACTAAGTTTTTCAAAATCAATATCCTAGAAATAACTAGGTCCTATACTTAGAAGTTGATTCAAATTGATTAATTGATGTTTTTCTTAAAAAACACGAGATATCAATAAAGAATTAACGTGAACTAAGTTTTTCAAAATCAATATCCTAGAAATAACTAGGTCCTATACTTAGAAGTTGATTCAAATTGATTAATTGATGTTTTTTTAAAAAACACGAGATATCAATAAAGAATTAACGCGAACTAAGTTTCTCAAAATCAGTGTCCTGGATGCAACCAGGTCCTAAACTTAGAAGTTGATTCAAATTGATTAATTGATGTTTTTCTTAAAAAGCACGAGATATCAATAAAGAATTAACGCGAACTAAGTATTTCAAAATCAATATCCTGGATGCAACCAGGTCCTAAACTTAGAAGTTGATTCAAATTGATTAATCGATGTTTTTCTTAAAAAGCACGAGATATCAATAAAGAATTAACGCGAACTAAGTTTCTCAAAATCAGTGTCCTGGATGCAACCAGGTCCTAAACTTAGAAGTTGATTCAAATTGATTAATCGATGTTTTTCTTAAAAGCACGAGATATCAATAAAGAATTAACGCGAACTAAGTTTCTCCAAATCAATGTCCTGGATGCAACCAGGTACTAAACTTAGAAGTTGATTCAAATTGATTAATCGATGTTTTTCTTAAAAAGCACGAGATATCAATAAAGAATTAACGCGAACTAAGTTTTTCAAAATCAATATCCTGGAAATAACCAGGTCCTAAACTTAGAAGTTGATTCAAATTGATTAATCGATGTTTTTCTTAAAAAGCACGAGATATCAATAAAGAATTAACGCGAACTAAGTTTCTCAAAATCAATGTCCTGGATGCAACCAGGTCCTAAACTTAGAAGTTGATTCAAATTGATTAATCGATGTTTTTCTTAAAAAGCACGAGATATCAATAAAGAATTAACGCGAACTAAGTTTCTCAAAATCAGTGTCCTGGATGCAACCAGGTCCTAAACTTAGAAGTTGATTCAAATTGATTAATCGATGTTTTTCTTAAAAGCACGAGATGTCAATAAAGAATTAACGTGAACTAAGTTTTTGAAAATCAATATCCTGGATACAACTAGGTCCTAAACTTAGAAGTTGATTCAAATTGATTAATTGATGTTTTTCTTAAAAAACATGAGATATCAATAGAGAATTAACGCGAACTAAGTTTTTCAAAATCAATATCCTGGAAATAACCAGGTCCTAAACTTAGATGTTGATTCAAATTAATTAATCGATGTTTTTCTTAAAAAGCACGAGATATCAATAAAGAATTAACGCGAAATAAATTTCTCAAAATCAATGTCCTGGATGCAACCAGGTCCTAAACTTAGAAGTTGATTCAAATTGATTAATCGATGTTTTTCTTAAAAACCACGAGATATCAATAAAGAATTAACGCGAACTAAGTTTCTCAAAATCAATGTCCTGGATGCAACCAGGTCCTAAACTTAGAAGTTGATTCAAATTGATTAATCGATGTTTTTCTTAAAAAGCACGAGATATCAATAAAGAATTAACGCGAACTAAGTTTTTCAAAATCAATATCCTGGAAATAACCAGGTCCTAAACTTAGAAGTTGATTCAAATTGATTAATCGATGTTTTTCTCAAAATGCACGAGATATCAATAAAGAATTAACGCGAACTAAGTTTTTCAAAATCAATATCCTGGAAATAACCAGGTCCTAAACTTAGAAGTTGATTCAAATTGATTAATCGATGTTTTTCTTAAAAAGCACGAGATATCAATAAAGAATTAACACGAACTAAGTTTTTCAAAATCAATATCCTAGAAATAACTAGGTCCTATACTTAGAAGTTGATTCAAATTGATTAATTGATGTTTTTCTTAAAAAACACGAGATATCAATAAAGAATTAACGTGAACTAAGTTTTTCAAAATCAATATCCAGGAAATAACCAGGTCCTAAACTTAGAAGTTGATTCAAATTGATTAATCGATGTTATTCTTAAAAAGCACGAGATATCAATAAAGAATTAACGCGAACTAAGTTTCTCAAAATCAATGTCCTGGATGCAACCAGGTCCTAAACTTAGAAGTTGATTCAAATTGATTAATTGATGTTTTTCTTAAAAAGCACGAGATATCAATAAAGAATTAACGCGAACTAAGTATTTCAAAATCAATATCCTGGATGCAACCAGGTCCTAAACTTAGAAGTTGATTCAAATTGATTAATCGATGTTTTTCTTAAAAAGCACGAGATATCAATAAAGAATTAACGCGAACTAAGTTTCTCAAAATCAATGTCCTGGATGCAACCAGGTCCTAAACTTAGAAGTTGATTCAAATTGATTAATCGATGTTTTTCTTAAAAGCACGAGATATCAATAAAGAATTAACGCGAACTAAGTTTCTCCAAATCAATGTCCTGGATGCAACCAGGTCCTAAACTTAGAAGTTGATTCAAATTAATTAATCGATGTTTTTCTTAATAGCAAGAGATATCAATAAAGAATTAACGCGAACTAAGTTTTTCAAAATCAATATCCTGGAAATAACCAGGTCCTAAACTTAGAAGTTGATTAAAATTGATTAATCGATGTTTTTCTTAAAATGCACGAGATATCAATAAAGAATTAACGCGAACTAAGTTTTTCAAAATCAATATCCTAGAAATAACCAGGTCCTATACTTAGAAGTTGATTCAAATTGATTAATCGATGTTTTTCTTAAAAAGCACGAGATATCAATAAAGAATTAACGCGAACTAAGTTTTTCAAAATCAATATCCTTGAAATAACTAGGTCCTAAACTTAGAAGTTGATTCAAATTGATTAATTGATGTTTTTCTTAAAAAACACGAGATATCAATAAAGAATTAACGTGAACTAAGTTTTTCAAAATCAATATCCAGGAAATAACCAGGTCCTAAACTTAGAAGTTGATTCAAATTGATTAATCGATGTTATTCTTAAAAAGCACGAGATATCAATAAAGAATTAACGCGAACTAAGTTTCTCAAAATCAATGTCCTGGATGCAACCAGGTCCTAAACTTAGAAGTTGATTCAAATTGATTAATCGATGTTTTTCTTAAAAAGCACGAGATATCAATAAAGAATTAACGCGAACTAAGTACTTCAAAATCAATATCCTGGATGCAACCAGGTCCTAAACTTAGAAGTTGATTCAAATTGATTAATCGATGTTTTTCTTAAAAAGCACGAGATATCAATAAAGAATTAACGCGAACTAAGTTTCTCAAAATCAGTGTCCTGGATGCAACCAGGTCCTAAACTTAGAAGTTGATTAAAATTGATTAATCGATGTTTTTCTTAAAATGCACGAGATATCAATAAAGAATTAACGCGAACTAAGTTTTTCAAAATCAATATCCTGGAAATAACCAGGTCCTAAACTTAGAAGTTGATTAAAATTGATTAATCGATGTTTTTCTTAAAATGCACGAGATATCAATAAAGAATTAAAGCGAACTAAGTTTTTCAAAATCAATATCCTGGAAATAACCAGGTCCTAAACTTAGAAGTTGATTCAAATTGATTAATCGATGTTTTTCTTAAAAAGCACGAGATATCAATAAAGAATTAACGCGAACTAAGTTTTTCCAAATCAATATCCTAGAAATAACTAGTTCCTATACTTAGAAGTTGATTCAAATTGATTAATTGATGTTTTTCTTAAAAAACACGAGATATCAATAAAGAATTAACGCGAACTAAGTTTCTCAAAATCAGTGTCCTGGATGCAACCAGGTCCTAAACTTAGAAGTTGATTCAAATTGATTAATTGATGTATTTCTTAAAAAGCACGAGATATCAATAAAGAATTAACGCGAACTAAGTATTTCAAAATCAATATCCTGGATGCAACCAGGTCCTAAACTTAGAAGTTGATTCAAATTGATTAATCGATGTTTTTCTTAAAAAGCACGAGATATCAATAAAGAATTAACGCGAACTAAGTTTCTCAAAATCAGTGTCCTGGATGCAACCAGGTCCTAAACTTAGAAGTTGATTCAAATTGATTAATCGATGTTTTTCTTAAAAGCACGAGATATCAATAAAGAATTAACGCGAACTAAGTTTCTCCAAATCAATGTCCTGGATGCAACCAGGTCCTAAACTTAGAAGTTGATTCAAATTGATTAATCGATGTTTTTCTTAAAAAGCACGAGATATCAATAAAGAATTAACGCGAACTAAGTTTTTCAAAATCAATATCCTGGAAATAACCAGGTCCTAAACTTAGAAGTTGATTCAAATTGATTAATCGATGTTTTTCTTAAAAAGCACGAGATATCAATAAAGAATTAACGCGAACTAAGTTTCTCAAAATCAATGTCCTGGATGCAACCAGGTCCTAAACTTAGAAGTTGATTCAAATTGATTAATCGATGTTTTTCTTAAAAGCACGAGATGTCAATAAAGAATTAACGTGAACTAAGTTTTTCAAAATCAATATCCTGGATACAACTAGGTCCTAAACTTAGAAGTTGATTCAAATTGATTAATTGATGTTTTTCTTAAAAAACATGAGATATCAATAGAGAATTAACGCGAACTAAGTTTTTCAAAATCAATATCCTGGAAATAACCAGGTCCTAAACTTAGATGTTGATTCAAATTAATTAATCGATGTTTTTCTTAAAAAGCACGAGATATCAATAAAGAATTAACGCGAAATAAATTTCTCAAAATCAATGTCCTGGATGCAACCAGGTCCTAAACTTAGAAGTTGATTCAAATTGATTAATCGATGTTTTTCTTAAAAAGCACGAGATATCAATAAAGAATTAACGCGAACTAAGTTTCTCAAAATCAATGTCCTGGATGCAACCAGGTCCTAAACTTAGAAGTTGATTCAAATTGATTAATCGATGTTTTTCTTAAAAAGCACGAGATATCAATAAAGAATTAACGCGAACTAAGTTTTTCAAAATCAATATCCTCGAAATAACCAGGTCCTAAACTTAGAAGTTGATTCAAATTGATTAATCGATGTTTTTCTCAAAAAGCAAGAGATATCAATAAAGAATTAACGCGAACTAAGTTTTTCAAAATCAATATCCTGGAAATAACCAGGTCCTAAACTTAGAAGTTGATTCAAATTGATTAATTGATGTTTTTCTTAAAAAACATGAGATATCAATAAAGAATTAACGTGAACTAAGATTTTCAAAATCAATATCCTGGAAATTAGCAGGTCCTAAACTTAGAAGTTGATTCAAATTAATTAATCGATGTTTTTCTTAAAAGCAAGAGATATCAATAAAGAATTAACGCGAACTAAGTTTTTCAAAATCAATATCCTGGAAATAACCAGGTCCTAAACTTAGAAGTTGATTAAAATTGATTAATCGATGTTTTTCTTAAAATGCACGAGATATCAATAAAGAATTAACGCGAACTAAGTTTTTCAAAATCAATATCCTGGAAATAACCAGGTCCTAAACTTAGAAGTTGATTCAAATTGATTAATCGATGTTTTTCTTAAAAAGCACGAGATATCAATAAAGAATTAACACGAACTAAGTTTTTCAAAATCAATATCCTAGAAATAACTAGGTCCTATACTTAGAAGTTGATTCAAATTGATTAATTGATGTTTTTCTTAAAAAACACGAGATATCAATAAAGAATTAACGTGAACTAAGTTTTTCAAAATCAATATCCAGGAAATAACCAGGTCCTAAACTTAGAAGTTGATTCAAATTGATTAATCGATGTTATTCTTAAAAAGCACGAGATATCAATAAAGAATTAACGCGAACTAAGTTTCTCAAAATCAATGTCCTGGATGCAACCAGGTCCTAAACTTAGAAGTTGATTCAAATTGATTAATTGATGTTTTTCTTAAAAAGCACGAGATATCAATAAAGAATTAACGCGAACTAAGTATTTCAAAATCAATATCCTGGATGCAACCAGGTCCTAAACTTAGAAGTTGATTCAAATTGATTAATCGATGTTTTTCTTAAAAAGCACGAGATATCAATAAAGAATTAACGCGAACTAAGTTTCTCAAAATCAGTGTCCTGGATGCAACCAGGTCCTAAACTTAGAAGTTGATTCAAATTGATTAATCGATGTTTTTCTTAAAAGCACGAGATATCAATAAAGAATTAACGCGAACTAAGTTTCTCCAAATCAATGTCCTGGATGCAACCAGGTCCTAAACTTAGAAGTTGATTCAAATTGATTAATCGATGTTTTTCTTAAAAAGCACGAGATATCAATAAAGAATTAACGCGAACTAAGTTTTTCAAAATCTATAACCTGGAAATAACCAGGTCCTAAACTTAGAAGTTGATTCAAATTGATTAATCGATGTTTTTCTCAAAAAGCAAGAGATATCAATAAAGAATTAACGCGAACTAAGTTTTTCAAAATCAATATCCTGGAAATAACCAGGTCCTATACTTAGAAGTTGATTCAAATTGATTAATTGATGTTTTTCTTAAAAAACATGAGATATCAATAAAGAATTAACGTGAACTAAGATTTTCAAAATCAATATCCTGGAAATTACCAGGTCCTAAACTTAGAAGTTGATTCAAATTAATTAATCGATGTTTTTCTTAATAGCAAGAGATATCAATAAAGAATTAACGCGAACTAAGTTTTTCAAAATCAATATCCTGGAAATAACCAGGTCCTAAACTTAGAAGTTGATTAAAATTGATTAATCGATGTTTTTCTTAAAATGCACGAGATATCAATAAAGAATTAACGCGAACTAAGTTTTTCAAAATCAATATCCTGAAAATAACCAGGTCCTAAACTTAGAAGTTGATTCAAATTGATTAATCGATGTTTTTCTTAAAAAGCACGAGATATCAATAAAGAATTAACGCGAACTAAGTTTTTCAAAATCAATATCCTGGAAATAACTAGGTCCTAAACTTAGAAGTTGATTCAAATTGATTAATTGATGTTTTTCTTAAAAAACACGAGATATCAATAAAGAATTAACGTGAACTAAGTTTTTCAAAATCAATATCCAGGAAATAACCAGGTCCTAAACTTAGAAGTTGATTCAAATTGATTAATCGATGTTATTCTTAAAAAGCACGAGATATCAATAAAGAATTAACGCGAACTAAGTTTCTCCAAATCAATGTCCTGGATGCAACCAGGTACTAAACTTAGAAGTTGATTCAAATTGATTAATCGATGTTTTTCTTAAAAAGCACGAGATATCAATAAAGAATTAACGCGAACTAAGTTTTTCAAAATCAATATCCTGGAAATAACCAGGTCCTAAACTTAGAAGTTGATTCAAATTGATTAATCGATGTTTTTCTTAAAAAGCACGAGATATCAATAAAGAATTAACGCGAACTAAGTTTCTCAAAATCAATGTCCTGGATGCAACCAGGTCCTAAACTTAGAAGTTGATTCAAATTGATTAATCGATGTTTTTCTTAAAAAGCACGAGATATCAATAAAGAATTAACGCGAACTAAGTTTCTCAAAATCAGTGTCCTGGATGCAACCAGGTCCTAAACTTAGAAGTTGATTCAAATTGATTAATCGATGTTTTTCTTAAAAGCACGAGATGTCAATAAAGAATTAACGTGAACTAAGTTTTTGAAAATCAATATCCTGGATACAACTAGGTCCTAAACTTAGAAGTTGATTCAAATTGATTAATTGATGTTTTTCTTAAAAAACATGAGATATCAATAGAGAATTAACGCGAACTAAGTTTTTCAAAATCAATATCCTGGAAATAACCAGGTCCTAAACTTAGATGTTGATTCAAATTAATTAATCGATGTTTTTCTTAAAAAGCACGAGATATCAATAAAGAATTAACGCGAAATAAATTTCTCAAAATCAATGTCCTGGATGCAACCAGGTCCTAAACTTAGAAGTTGATTCAAATTGATTAATCGATGTTTTTCTTAAAAACCACGAGATATCAATAAAGAATTAACGCGAACTAAGTTTCTCAAAATCAATGTCCTGGATGCAACCAGGTCCTAAACTTAGAAGTTGATTCAAATTGATTAATCGATGTTTTTCTTAAAAAGCACGAGATATCAATAAAGAATTAACGCGAACTAAGTTTTTCAAAATCAATATCCTGGAAATAACCAGGTCCTAAACTTAGAAGTTGATTCAAATTGATTAATCGATGTTTTTCTCAAAATGCACGAGATATCAATAAAGAATTAACGCGAACTAAGTTTTTCAAAATCAATATCCTGGAAATAACCAGGTCCTAAACTTAGAAGTTGATTCAAATTGATTAATCGATGTTTTTCTTAAAAAGCACGAGATATCAATAAAGAATTAACACGAACTAAGTTTTTCAAAATCAATATCCTAGAAATAACTAGGTCCTATACTTAGAAGTTGATTCAAATTGATTAATTGATGTTTTTCTTAAAAAACACGAGATATCAATAAAGAATTAACGTGAACTAAGTTTTTCAAAATCAATATCCAGGAAATAACCAGGTCCTAAACTTAGAAGTTGATTCAAATTGATTAATCGATGTTATTCTTAAAAAGCACGAGATATCAATAAAGAATTAACGCGAACTAAGTTTCTCAAAATCAATGTCCTGGATGCAACCAGGTCCTAAACTTAGAAGTTGATTCAAATTGATTAATTGATGTTTTTCTTAAAAAGCACGAGATATCAATAAAGAATTAACGCGAACTAAGTATTTCAAAATCAATATCCTGGATGCAACCAGGTCCTAAACTTAGAAGTTGATTCAAATTGATTAATCGATGTTTTTCTTAAAAAGCACGAGATATCAATAAAGAATTAACGCGAACTAAGTTTCTCAAAATCAATGTCCTGGATGCAACCAGGTCCTAAACTTAGAAGTTGATTCAAATTGATTAATCGATGTTTTTCTTAAAAGCACGAGATATCAATAAAGAATTAACGCGAACTAAGTTTCTCCAAATCAATGTCCTGGATGCAACCAGGTCCTAAACTTAGAAGTTGATTCAAATTAATTAATCGATGTTTTTCTTAATAGCAAGAGATATCAATAAAGAATTAACGCGAACTAAGTTTTTCAAAATCAATATCCTGGAAATAACCAGGTCCTAAACTTAGAAGTTGATTAAAATTGATTAATCGATGTTTTTCTTAAAATGCACGAGATATCAATAAAGAATTAACGCGAACTAAGTTTTTCAAAATCAATATCCTAGAAATAACCAGGTCCTATACTTAGAAGTTGATTCAAATTGATTAATCGATGTTTTTCTTAAAAAGCACGAGATATCAATAAAGAATTAACGCGAACTAAGTTTTTCAAAATCAATATCCTTGAAATAACTAGGTCCTAAACTTAGAAGTTGATTCAAATTGATTAATTGATGTTTTTCTTAAAAAACACGAGATATCAATAAAGAATTAACGTGAACTAAGTTTTTCAAAATCAATATCCAGGAAATAACCAGGTCCTAAACTTAGAAGTTGATTCAAATTGATTAATCGATGTTATTCTTAAAAAGCACGAGATATCAATAAAGAATTAACGCGAACTAAGTTTCTCAAAATCAATGTCCTGGATGCAACCAGGTCCTAAACTTAGAAGTTGATTCAAATTGATTAATCGATGTTTTTCTTAAAAAGCACGAGATATCAATAAAGAATTAACGCGAACTAAGTACTTCAAAATCAATATCCTGGATGCAACCAGGTCCTAAACTTAGAAGTTGATTCAAATTGATTAATCGATGTTTTTCTTAAAAAGCACGAGATATCAATAAAGAATTAACGCGAACTAAGTTTCTCAAAATCAGTGTCCTGGATGCAACCAGGTCCTAAACTTAGAAGTTGATTAAAATTGATTAATCGATGTTTTTCTTAAAATGCACGAGATATCAATAAAGAATTAACGCGAACTAAGTTTTTCAAAATCAATATCCTGGAAATAACCAGGTCCTAAACTTAGAAGTTGATTAAAATTGATTAATCGATGTTTTTCTTAAAATGCACGAGATATCAATAAAGAATTAAAGCGAACTAAGTTTTTCAAAATCAATATCCTGGAAATAACCAGGTCCTAAACTTAGAAGTTGATTCAAATTGATTAATCGATGTTTTTCTTAAAAAGCACGAGATATCAATAAAGAATTAACGCGAACTAAGTTTTTCCAAATCAATATCCTAGAAATAACTAGTTCCTATACTTAGAAGTTGATTCAAATTGATTAATTGATGTTTTTCTTAAAAAACACGAGATATCAATAAAGAATTAACGCGAACTAAGTTTCTCAAAATCAGTGTCCTGGATGCAACCAGGTCCTAAACTTAGAAGTTGATTCAAATTGATTAATTGATGTATTTCTTAAAAAGCACGAGATATCAATAAAGAATTAACGCGAACTAAGTATTTCAAAATCAATATCCTGGATGCAACCAGGTCCTAAACTTAGAAGTTGATTCAAATTGATTAATCGATGTTTTTCTTAAAAAGCACGAGATATCAATAAAGAATTAACGCGAACTAAGTTTCTCAAAATCAGTGTCCTGGATGCAACCAGGTCCTAAACTTAGAAGTTGATTCAAATTGATTAATCGATGTTTTTCTTAAAAGCACGAGATATCAATAAAGAATTAACGCGAACTAAGTTTCTCCAAATCAATGTCCTGGATGCAACCAGGTCCTAAACTTAGAAGTTGATTCAAATTGATTAATCGATGTTTTTCTTAAAAAGCACGAGATATCAATAAAGAATTAACGCGAACTAAGTTTTTCAAAATCAATATCCTGGAAATAACCAGGTCCTAAACTTAGAAGTTGATTCAAATTGATTAATCGATGTTTTTCTTAAAAAGCACGAGATATCAATAAAGAATTAACGCGAACTAAGTTTCTCAAAATCAATGTCCTGGATGCAACCAGGTCCTAAACTTAGAAGTTGATTCAAATTGATTAATCGATGTTTTTCTTAAAAGCACGAGATGTCAATAAAGAATTAACGTGAACTAAGTTTTTCAAAATCAATATCCTGGATACAACTAGGTCCTAAACTTAGAAGTTGATTCAAATTGATTAATTGATGTTTTTCTTAAAAAACATGAGATATCAATAGAGAATTAACGCGAACTAAGTTTTTCAAAATCAATATCCTGGAAATAACCAGGTCCTAAACTTAGATGTTGATTCAAATTAATTAATCGATGTTTTTCTTAAAAAGCACGAGATATCAATAAAGAATTAACGCGAAATAAATTTCTCAAAATCAATGTCCTGGATGCAACCAGGTCCTAAACTTAGAAGTTGATTCAAATTGATTAATCGATGTTTTTCTTAAAAAGCACGAGATATCAATAAAGAATTAACGCGAACTAAGTTTCTCAAAATCAATGTCCTGGATGCAACCAGGTCCTAAACTTAGAAGTTGATTCAAATTGATTAATCGATGTTTTTCTTAAAAAGCACGAGATATCAATAAAGAATTAACGCGAACTAAGTTTTTCAAAATCAATATCCTCGAAATAACCAGGTCCTAAACTTAGAAGTTGATTCAAATTGATTAATCGATGTTTTTCTCAAAAAGCAAGAGATATCAATAAAGAATTAACGCGAACTAAGTTTTTCAAAATCAATATCCTGGAAATAACCAGGTCCTAAACTTAGAAGTTGATTCAAATTGATTAATTGATGTTTTTCTTAAAAAACATGAGATATCAATAAAGAATTAACGTGAACTAAGATTTTCAAAATCAATATCCTGGAAATTAGCAGGTCCTAAACTTAGAAGTTGATTCAAATTAATTAATCGATGTTTTTCTTAAAAGCAAGAGATATCAATAAAGAATTAACGCGAACTAAGTTTTTCAAAATCAATATCCTGGAAATAACCAGGTCCTAAACTTAGAAGTTGATTAAAATTGATTAATCGATGTTTTTCTTAAAATGCACGAGATATCAATAAAGAATTAACGCGAACTAAGTTTTTCAAAATCAATATCCTGGAAATAACCAGGTCCTAAACTTAGAAGTTGATTCAAATTGATTAATCGATGTTTTTCTTAAAAAGCACGAGATATCAATAAAGAATTAACACGAACTAAGTTTTTCAAAATCAATATCCTAGAAATAACTAGGTCCTATACTTAGAAGTTGATTCAAATTGATTAATTGATGTTTTTCTTAAAAAACACGAGATATCAATAAAGAATTAACGTGAACTAAGTTTTTCAAAATCAATATCCAGGAAATAACCAGGTCCTAAACTTAGAAGTTGATTCAAATTGATTAATCGATGTTATTCTTAAAAAGCACGAGATATCAATAAAGAATTAACGCGAACTAAGTTTCTCAAAATCAATGTCCTGGATGCAACCAGGTCCTAAACTTAGAAGTTGATTCAAATTGATTAATTGATGTTTTTCTTAAAAAGCACGAGATATCAATAAAGAATTAACGCGAACTAAGTATTTCAAAATCAATATCCTGGATGCAACCAGGTCCTAAACTTAGAAGTTGATTCAAATTGATTAATCGATGTTTTTCTTAAAAAGCACGAGATATCAATAAAGAATTAACGCGAACTAAGTTTCTCAAAATCAGTGTCCTGGATGCAACCAGGTCCTAAACTTAGAAGTTGATTCAAATTGATTAATCGATGTTTTTCTTAAAAGCACGAGATATCAATAAAGAATTAACGCGAACTAAGTTTCTCCAAATCAATGTCCTGGATGCAACCAGGTCCTAAACTTAGAAGTTGATTCAAATTGATTAATCGATGTTTTTCTTAAAAAGCACGAGATATCAATAAAGAATTAACGCGAACTAAGT
The DNA here is from genome assembly GCF_963169125.1 of Humulus lupulus. Taxonomy (NCBI): domain Eukaryota; kingdom Viridiplantae; phylum Streptophyta; class Magnoliopsida; order Rosales; family Cannabaceae; genus Humulus; species Humulus lupulus. The sequence goes on from NC_084793.1 coordinate 95,616,362, forward strand.
TTTTCAAAATCTATAACCTGGAAATAACCAGGTCCTAAACTTAGAAGTTGATTCAAATTGATTAATCGATGTTTTTCTCAAAAAGCAAGAGATATCAATAAAGAATTAACGCGAACTAAGTTTTTCAAAATCAATATCCTGGAAATAACCAGGTCCTATACTTAGAAGTTGATTCAAATTGATTAATTGATGTTTTTCTTAAAAAACATGAGATATCAATAAAGAATTAACGTGAACTAAGATTTTCAAAATCAATATCCTGGAAATTACCAGGTCCTAAACTTAGAAGTTGATTCAAATTAATTAATCGATGTTTTTCTTAATAGCAAGAGATATCAATAAAGAATTAACGCGAACTAAGTTTTTCAAAATCAATATCCTGGAAATAACCAGGTCCTAAACTTAGAAGTTGATTAAAATTGATTAATCGATGTTTTTCTTAAAATGCACGAGATATCAATAAAGAATTAACGCGAACTAAGTTTTTCAAAATCAATATCCTGAAAATAACCAGGTCCTAAACTTAGAAGTTGATTCAAATTGATTAATCGATGTTTTTCTTAAAAAGCACGAGATATCAATAAAGAATTAACGCGAACTAAGTTTTTCAAAATCAATATCCTGGAAATAACTAGGTCCTAAACTTAGAAGTTGATTCAAATTGATTAATTGATGTTTTTCTTAAAAAACACGAGATATCAATAAAGAATTAACGTGAACTAAGTTTTTCAAAATCAATATCCAGGAAATAACCAGGTCCTAAACTTAGAAGTTGATTCAAATTGATTAATCGATGTTATTCTTAAAAAGCACGAGATATCAATAAAGAATTAATGCGAACTACGTTTCTCAAAATCAATGTCCTGGATGCAACCAGGTCCGAAACTTAGAAGTTGATTCAAATTGATTAATCGATGTTTTTCTTAAAAAGCACGAGATATCAATAAAGAATTAACGCGAACTAAGTACTTCAAAATCAATTTCCTGGATGCAACCAGGTCCTAAACTTAGAAGTTGATTCAAATTGATTAATCGATGTTTTTCTTAAAAAGCACGAGATATCAATAAAGAATTAACGCGAACTAAGTTTCTCAAAATCAGTGTCCTGGATGCAACCAGGTCCTAAACTTAGAAGTTGATTCAAATTGATTAATCGATGTTTTTCTTAAAAGCACGAGATATCAATAAAGAATTAACGCGAACTAAGTTTTTCAAAATCAATATCCTGGATACAACTAGGTCCTAAACATAGAAGTTGATTCAAATTGATTAATTGATGTTTTTCTTAAAAAACATGAGATATCAATAGAGAATTAACGCGAACTAAGTCTTTCAAAATCAATATCCTGGAAATAACCAGGTCCTAAACTTAGATGTTGATTCAAATTAATTAATCGATGTTTTTCTTAAAAAGCACGAGATATCAATAAAGAATTAACGCGAACTAAATTTCTCAAAATCAATGTCCTGGATGCAACCAGGTCCTAAACTTAGAAGTTGATTCAAATTGATTAATCGATCTTTTCCTTAAAAAGCACGAGATATCAATAAAGAATTAACGCAAACTAAGTTTTTCAAAATCAATATCCTGGAAATAACCAGGTCCTAAACTTAGAAGTTGATTCAAATTGATTAATTGATGTTTTTCTAAAAAAACATGAGATATCAATATAGAATTAACGTGAACTAAGATTTTCAAAATCAATATCCTGGAAATTAGGAGGTCCTAAACTTAGAAGTTGATTCAAATTAATTAATCGATGATTTTCTTAAAAAGCACGAGAAATCAATAAAGAATTAACGCGAACTAAGTTTCTCAAAATCAATGTCCTGGATGCAACCAGGTCCTAAACATAGAAGTTGATTCAAATTGATTAATCGATGTTTTTCTTAAAAAGCACGAGATATCAATAAAGAATTAATGCGAACTAAGTTTTTCAAAATCAATGTCCTGGATGCAACCAGGTCCTAAACTTAGAAGTTGATTCAAATTGTTTAATCGATGTTTTTCTTAAAAGCACGAGATATCAATAAAGAATTAACGCGAACTAAGTATTTCAAAATCAATATCCTGGAAATAACCAGGTACTAAACTTAGAAGTTGATTCAAATTGATTAATTGATGTTTTTCTTAAAATGCACGAGATATTAATAAAAAATTAATGCGAACTAAGTTTTTCAAAATCAATGTCCTGGATGAAACCAGGTCCTAAACTTAGAAGTCGATTCAAATTGATTAATCGATGTTTTTCTTAAAAAGCACGAGATATCAATAAAGAATTAATGCGAACTAAGTTTTTCAAAATCAATGTCCTGGATGTAACCAGGTCCTAAACTTAGAAGTTGATTCATATTGATTAATCGATGTTTTTCTTAAAAAGCACGAGATATCAATAAAGAATTAACGCGAACTAAGTTTCTCAAAATCAATGTCCTGGATGCAACCAGGTCCTAAACTTAGAAGTTGATTCAAATTGATTAATCGATGTTTTTCTTAAAAGCCCGAGATATCAATAAAGAATTAACGCGAACTAAGTTTTTCAAAATCAATATCCTGGAAATAACCAGGGCCTAAACTTAGAAGTTGATTCAAATTGATTAATCGATGTTTTTCTTAAAAAGCACGAGATATCAATAAAGAATTAACGCGAACTAAGTTTTTCAAAATCAATATCCTGGAAATAACTAGGTCCTAAACTTAGAAGTTGATTTAAAATGATCAGTCGATGTCTTTCTTAAAAAACACGAGATATCAATAAAGAATTAACGTGAACTAAGTTTTTCAAAATCAATATCCTGGAAATAACCAGGTCCTAAACTTAGAAGTTTATTCAAATTGATTAATCCTTGTTTTTCTTAAAAAGCATGAGATATCAATAAAGAATTAATGCGAACTAAGTTTTTCAAAATCAATGTCCTGGATGCAACCAGGTCCTAAACTTAGAAGTTGATTCAAATTGATTAATTGATGTTTTTCTTAAAAAACACGAGATATCAATAAAGAATTAACGTGAACTAAGTTTTTCAAAATCAATATCCTGGAAATAACCAGGTCCTAAACTTAGAAGTTGATTCAAATTGATTAATCGATGTTTTTCTTAAAAGCACGAGATATCAATAAAGAATTAACGCGAACTAAGTTTTTCAAAATCAATATCCTGGAAATAACCAGGTACTAAACTTCGAAGTTGATTCAAATTGATTAATTGATGTTTTTCTTATAAAACATGAGATATCAATAAAGAATTAACGTGAACAAATCTTTTCAAAATCAGTATCCTGGAAATAACCGGGTCCTAAACTTAGAAGTTGATTCAAATTGATTATTTGATGTTTTTCTTAAAAAACATGAGATATCAATAAAGTATTAACGTGAACTATGATTTTCAAAATCAATATCCTGGAAATTAGCAGTTCCTAAACATAGAAGTTGATTCAAATTAATTAATCGATGTTTTTCTTCAAAGCAAGAGACATCAATAAAGAATTAAATCGAACTAAGTTTTTCAAAATCAATATCCTGGAAATAACTAGGTCCTAAACTTAGAAGTTTATTCAAATTGATTAATCGATGTCTTTCTTAAAAAACACGAGATATCAATAAAGAATTAACGTGAACTAAGTTTCTCAAAATCAATGTCCAGGAAATAACCAGGTCCTAAACTTAGAAGTTGATTCAAATTGATTAATCGATGTTTTTCTTAAAAAGCACGAGATATCAATAAAGAATTAACGCGAACTAAGTATTTCAAAATCAATATCCTGGATGCAACCAGGTCCTAAACTTAGAAGTTGATTCAAATTGATTAATCGATGTTTTTCTTAAAAAGCACGAGATATCAATAAAGAATTAACGCGAACTAAGTTTCTCAAAATCAGTGTCCTGGATGCAACCAGGTCCTAAACTTAGAAGTTGATTCAAATTGATTAATCGATGTTTTTCTTAAAAGCACGAGATGTCAATAAAGAATTAACGCGAACTAAGTTTCTCAAAATCAGTGTCCTGGATGCAACCAGGTCCTAAACTTAGAAGTTGATTCAAATTGATTAATCGATGTTTTTCTTAAAAGCACGAGATGTCAATAGAGAATTAACGTGAACTAAGTTTTTCAAAATCAATATCCTGGATACAACTAGGTCCTAAACTTAGAAGTTGATTCAAATTGATTAATTGATGTTTTTCTTAAAAAACATGAGATATCAATAGAGAATTAACGCGAACTAAATTTTTCAAAATCAATATCCTGGAAATAACCAGGTCCTAAACTTAGATGTTGATTCAAATTGATTAATCGATGTTTTTCTCAAAAAGCAAGAGATATCAATAAAGAATTAACGCGAACTAAGTTTTTCAAAATCAATATCCTGGAAATAACCAGGTCCTAAACTTAGAAGTTGATTCAAATTGATTAATTGATGTTTTTCTTAAAAAACATGAGATATCAATAAAGAATTAACGTGAACTAAGATTTTCAAAATCAATATCCTGGAAATTAGCAGGTCCTAAACATAGAAGTTGATTCAAATTAATTAATCGATGTTTTTCTTAAAAGCAAGAGATATCAATAAAGAATTAACGCGAACTAAGTTTTTCAAAATCAATATCCTGGAAATAACCAGGTCCTAAACTTAGAAGTTGATTAAAATTGATTAATCGATGTTTTTCTTAAAATGCACGAGATATCAATAAAGAATTAACGCGAACTAAGTTTTTCAAAATCAATATCCTGGAAATAACCAGGTCCTAAACTTAGAAGTTGATTCAAATTGATTAATCGATGTTTTTCTTAAAAAGCACGAGATATCAATAAAGAATTAACGCGAACTAAGTTTTTCAAAATCAATATCCAGGAAATAACCAGGTCCTAAACTTAGAAGTTGATTCAAATTGATTAATCGATGTTATTCTTAAAAAGCACGAGATATCAATAAAGAATTAACGCGAACTAAGTTTCTCAAAATCAATGTCCTGGATGCAACCAGGTCCTAAACTTAGAAGTTGATTCAAATTGATTAATCGATGTTTTTCTTAAAAAGCACGAGATATCAATAAAGAATTAACGCGAACTAAGTTTCTCAAAATCAGTGTCCTGGATGCAACCAGGTCCTAAACTTAGAAGTTGATTCAAATTGATTAATCGATGTTTTTCTTAAAAGCACGAGATATCAATAAAGAATTAACGCGAACTAAGTTTTTCAAAATCAATATCCTGGATACAACTAGGTCCTAAACTTAGAAGTTGATTCAAATTGATTAATTGATGTTTTTCTTAAAAAACATGAGATATCAATAGAGAATTAACGCGAACTAAGTTTCTCAAAATCAGTGTCCTGGATGCAACCAGGTCCTAAACTTAGAAGTTGATTCAAATTGATTAATCGATGTTTTTCTTAAAAGCACGAGATGTCAATAGAGAATTAACGTGAACTAAGTTTTTCAAAATCAATATCCTGGATACAACTAGGTCCTAAACTTAGAAGTTGATTCAAATTGATTAATTGATGTTTTTCTTAAAAAACATGAGATATCAATAGAGAATTAACGCGAACTAAATTTTTCAAAATCTATATCCTGGAAATAACCAGGTCCTAAACTTAGATGTTGATTCAAATTGATTAATCGATGTTTTTCTCAAAAAGCAAGAGATATCAATAAAGAATTAACGCGAACTAAGTTTTTCAAAATCAATATCCTGGAAATAACCAGGTCCTAAACTTAGAAGTTGATTCAAATTGATTAATTGATGTTTTTCTTAAAAAACATGAGATATCAATAAAGAATTAACGTGAACTAAGATTTTCAAAATCAATATCCTGGAAATTAGCAGGTCCTAAACATAGAAGTTGATTCAAATTAATTAATCGATGTTTTTCTTAAAAGCAAGAGATATCAATAAAGAATTAACGCGAACTAAGTTTTTCAAAATCAATATCCTGGAAATAACCAGGTCCTAAACTTAGAAGTTGATTAAAATTGATTAATCGATGTTTTTCTTAAAATGCACGAGATATCAATAAAGAATTAACGCGAACTAAGTTTTTCAAAATCAATATCCTGGAAATAACCAGGTCCTAAACTTAGAAGTTGATTCAAATTGATTAATCGATGTTTTTCTTAAAAAGCACGAGATATCAATAAAGAATTAACGCGAACTAAGTTTTTCAAAATCAATATCCAGGAAATAACCAGGTCCTAAACTTAGAAGTTGATTCAAATTGATTAATCGATGTTATTCTTAAAAAGCACGAGATATCAATAAAGAATTAACGCGAACTAAGTTTCTCAAAATCAATGTCCTGGATGCAACCAGGTCCTAAACTTAGAAGTTGATTCAAATTGATTAATCGATGTTTTTCTTAAAAAGCACGAGATATCAATAAAGAATTAACGCGAACTAAGTTTCTCCAAATCAATGTCCTGGATGCAACCAGGTCCTAAACTTAGAAGTTGATTCAAATTGATTAATCAATGTTTTTCTTAAAAAGCACGAGATATCAATAAAGAATTAACGCGAACTAAGTTTTTCAAAATCAATATCCTGGAAATAACCAGGTCCTAAACTTAGAAGTTGATTCAAATTAATTAATCGATGTTTTTCTTAAAAGCAAGAGATATCAATAAAGAATTAACGCGAACTAAGTTTTTCAAAATCAATATCCTGGAAATAACCAGGTCCTAAACTTAGAAGTTGATTAAAATTGATTAATCGATGTTTTTCTTAAAATGCACGAGATATCAATAAAGAATTAACGCGAACTAAGTTTTTCAAAATCAATATCCTGGATACAACTAGGTCCTAAACTTAGAAGTTGATTCAAATTGATTAATTGATGTTTTTCTTAAAAAACATGAGATATCAATAGAGAATTAACGCGAACTAAGTTTTTCAAAATCAATATCCTGGAAATAACCAGGTCCTAAACTTAGATGTTGATTCAAATTAATTAATCGATGTTTTTCTTAAAAAGCACGAGATATCAATAAAGAATTAACGCGAACTAAATTTCTCAAAATCAATGTCCTGGATGCAACCAGGTCCTAAACTTAGAAGTTGATTCAAATTGATTAATCGATGTTTTTCTTAAAAAGCACGAGATATCAATAAAGAATTAACGCGAACTAAGTTTCTCCAAATCAATGTCCTGGATGCAACCAGGTCCTAAACTTAGAAGTTGATTCAAATTGATTAATCGATGTTTTTCTTAAAAAGCACGAGATATCAATAAAGAATTAACGCGAACTAAGTTTTTCAAAATCAATATCCTGGAAATAACCAGGTCCTAAACTTAGAAGTTGATTCAAATTGATTAATCGATGTTTTTCTCAAAAAGCAAGAGATATCAATAAAGAATTAACGCAAACTAAGTTTTTCAAAATCAATATCCTGGAAATAACCAGGTCCTAAACTTAGAAGTTGATTCAAATTGATTAATTGATGTTTTTCTTAAAAAACATGAGATATCAATATAGAATTAACGTGAACTAAGATTTTCAAAATCAATATCCTGGAAATTAGCAGGTCCTAAACTTAGAAGTTGATTCAAATTAATTAATCGATGATTTTCTTAAAAAGCACGAGATATCAATAAAGAATTAACGCGAACTAAGTTTCTCAAAATCAATGTCCTGGATGCAACCAGGTCCTAAACTTAGAAGTTGATTCAAATTGATTAATCGATGTTTTTCTTAAAAAGCACGAGATATCAATAAAGAATTAATGCGAACTAAGTTTTTCAAAATCAATGTCCTGGATGCAACCAGGTCCTAAACTTAGAAGTTGATTCAAATTGTTTAATCGATGTTTTTCTTAAAAAGCACGAGATATCAATAAAGAATTAACGCGAACTAAGTTTCTCAAAATCAATGTCCTAGATGCAACCAGGTCCTAAATTTAGAAGTTGATTCAAATTGATTAATCGATGTTTTTCTTAAAAGCACGAGATATCAATAAAGAATTAACGCGAACTAAGTTTTTCAAAATAAATATCCTGGAAATAACAAGGTACTAAACTTAGAAGTTGATTCAAATTGATTAATTGATGTTTTTCTTAAAAAGCACGAGATATTAATAAAAAAATTAATGCGAACTAAGTTTTTCAAAATCAATGTCCTGGATGAAACCAGGTCCTAAACTTAGAAGTCGATTCAAATTGATTAATCGATGTTTTTTTCTTAAAAAGCACGAGATATCAATAAAGAATTAATGCGAACTAAGTTTTTCAAAATCAATGTCCTGGATGTAACCAGGTCCTAAACTTAGAAGTTGATTCATATTGATTAATCGATATTTTTCTTAAAAAGAACGAGATATCAATAAAGAATTAACGCGAACTATGTTTCTCAAAATCAATGTTCTGGATGCAACCAGGTCCTAAACTTAGAAGTTGATTCAAATTGATTAATCGATGTTTTTCTTAAAAGCACGACATATCAATAAAGAATTAACGCGAACTAAGTTTTTCAAAATCAATATCCTGGAAATAACCAGGTCCTAAACTTAGAAGTTGATTCAAATTGATTAATCGATGTTTTTCTTAAAAAGCACGAGATATCAATAAAGAATTAACGCGAACTAAGTTTTTCAAAATCAATATCCTGGATGCAACCAGGTCCTAAACTTAGAAGTTGATTCAAATTGATTAATCGATGTTTTTCTTAAAAAGCATGAGATATCAATAAAGAATTAACGCGAACTAAGTTTCTCAAAATCAGTGTCCTGGATGCAACCAGGTCCTAAACTTAGAAGTTGATTAAAATTGATTAATCGATGTTTTTCTTAAAATGCACGAGATATCAATAAAGAATTAACGCGAACTAAGTTTTTCAAAATCAATATCCTGGAAATAACCAGGTCCTAAACTTAGAAGTTGGTTCAAATTGATTAATCGATGTTTTTCTTAAAAGCAAGAGATATCAATAAAGAATTAACGCGAACTAAGTTTTTCAAAATCAATATCCTGGAAATAACCAGGTCCTAAACTTAGAAGTTGATTCAAATTGATTAATCGATGTTTTTCTTAAAAAGCACGAGATATCAATAAAGAATTTACGCGAACTAAGTTTCTCAAAATCAGTGTCCTGGATGCAACCAGGTCCTAAACTTAGAAGTTGATTCAAATTGATTAATCGATGTTTTTCTTAAAAGCACGAGATATCAATAAAGAATTAACGCGAACTAAGTTTTTCAAAATCAATATCCTGGATACAACTAGGTCCTAAACTTAGAAGTTGATTCAAATTGATTAATTGATGTTTTTCTTAAAAAACATGAGATATCAATAGAGAATTAACGCGAACTAAGTTTTTCAAAATCAATATCCTGGAAATAACCAGGTCCTAAACATAGATGTTGATTCAAATTAATTAATCGATGTTTTTCTTAAAAAGCACGAGATATCAATAAAGAATTAACGCGAACTAAATTTCTCAAAATCAATGTCCTGGATGCAACCAGGTCCTAAACTTAGAAGTTGATTCAAATTGATTAATCGATGTTTTTCTTAAAAAGCACGAGATATCAATAAAGAATTAACGCGAACTAAGTTTCTCCAAATCAATGTCCTGGATGCAACCAGGTCCTAAACTTAGAAGTTGATTCAAATTGATTAATCGATGTTTTTCTTAAAAAGCACGAGATATCAATAAAGAATTAACGCGAACTAAGTTTTTCAAAATCAATATCCTGGAAATAACCAGGTCCTAAACTTAGAAGTTGATTCAAATTGATTAATCGATGTTTTTCTCAAAAAGCAAGAGATATCAATAAAGAATTAACGCAAACTAAGTTTTTCAAAATCAATATCCTGGAAATAACCAGGTCCTAAACTTAGAAGTTGATTCAAATTGATTAATTGATGTTTTTCTTAAAAAACATGAGATATCAATATAGAATTAACGTGAACTAAGATTTTCAAAATCAATATCCTGGAAATTAGCAGGTCCTAAACTTAGAAGTTGATTCAAATTAATTAATCGATGATTTTCTTAAAAAGCACGAGATATCAATAAAGAATTAACGCGAACTAAGTTTCTCAAAATCAATGTCCTGGATGCAACCAGGTCCTAAACTTAGAAGTTGATTCAAATTGATTAATCGATGTTTTTCTTAAAAAGCACGAGATATCAATAAAGAATTAATGCGAACTAAGTTTTTCAAAATCAATGTCCTGGATGCAACCAGGTCCTAAACTTAGAAGTTGATTCAAATTGTTTAATCGATGTTTTTCTTAAAAAGCACGAGATATCAATAAAGAATTAACGCGAACTAAGTTTCTCAAAATCAATGTCCTAGATGCAACCAGGTCCTAAATTTAGAAGTTGATTCAAATTGATTAATCGATGTTTTTCTTAAAAGCACGAGATATCAATAAAGAATTAACGCGAACTAAGTTTTTCAAAATAAATATCCTGGAAATAACAAGGTACTAAACTTAGAAGTTGATTCAAATTGATTAATTGATGTTTTTCTTAAAAAGCACGACATATCAATAAAGAATTAACGCGAACTAAGTTTCTCAAAATCAATGTCCTGGATGCAACCAGGTCCTAAACTTAGAAGTTGATTCAAATTGATTAATCGATGTTTTTCTTAAAAAGCACGAGATATCAATAAAGAATTAACGCGAACTAAGTTTTTCAAAATCAATGTCCTGGATGCAACCAGGTCCTAAACTTAGAAGTTGATTCAAATTGTTTAATCGATGTTTTTCTTAAAAAGCACGAGATATCAATAAAGAATTAACGCGAACTAAGTTTCTCAAAATCAATGTCCTAGATGCAACCAGGTCCTAAATTTAGAAGTTCATTCAAATTGATTAATCGATGTTTTTCTTAAAAGCACGAGATATCAATAAAGAATTAACGCGAACTAAGTTTTTCAAAATAAATATCCTGGAAATAACAAGGTACTAAACTTAGAAGTTGATTCAAATTGATTAATTGATGTTTTTCTTAAAAAGCACGAGATATTAATAAAAAAATTAATGCGAACTAAGTTTTTCAAAATCAATGTCCTGGATGAAACCAGGTCCTAAACTTAGAAGTCGATTCAATTTGATTAATCGATGTTTTTTTCTTAAAAAGCACGAGATATCAATAAAGAATTAATGCGAACTAAGTTTTTCAAAATCAATGTCCTGGATGTAACCAGGTCCTAAACTTAGAAGTTGATTCATATTGATTAATCGATATTTTTCTTAAAAAGCACGAGATATCAATAAAGAATTAACGCGAACTATGTTTCTCAAAATCAATGTTCTGGATGCAACCAGGTCCTAAACTTAGAAGTTGATTCAAATTGATTAATCGATGTTTTTCTTAAAAGCACGACATATCAATAAAGAATTAACGCGAACTAAGTTTTTCAAAATCAATATCCTGGAAATAACCAGGTCCTAAACTTAGAAGTTGATTCAAATTGATTAATCGATGTTTTTCTTAAAAAGCACGAGATATCAATAAAGAATTAACGCGAACTAAGTTTTTCAAAATCAATATCCTGGATGCAACCAGGTCCTAAACTTAGAAGTTGATTCAAATTGATTAATCGATGTTTTTCTTAAAAAGCATGAGATATCAATAAAGAATTAACGCGAACTAAGTTTCTCAAAATCAGTGTCCTGGATGCAACCAGGTCCTAAACTTAGAAGTTGATTAAAATTGATTAATCGATGTTTTTCTTAAAATGCACGAGATATCAATAAAGAATTAACGCGAACTAAGTTTTTCAAAATCAATATCCTGGAATTAACCAGGTCCTAAACATAGAAGTTGGTTCAAATTGATTAATCGATGTTTTTCTTAAAAGCAAGAGATATCAATAAAGAATTAACGCGAACTAAGTTTTTCAAAATCAATATCCTGGAAATAACCAGGTCCTAAACTTAGAAGTTGATTCAAATTGATTAATTGATGTTTTTCTTAAAAAACATGAGATATCAATAAAGAATGAACGTGAACTAAGATTTTCAAAATCAATATCCTGGAAATTAGCAGGTCCTAAACTTAGAAGTTGATTCAAATTAATTAATCGATGTTTTTCTTAAAAGCAAGAGATATCAATAAAGAATTAACGCGAACTAAGTTTCTCAAAATCAGTGTCCTGGATGCAACCAGGTCCTAAACTTAGAAGTTGATTCAAATTGATTAATTGATGTTTTTCTTAAAAAGCACGAGATATCAATAAAGAATTAACGCGAACTAAGTATTTCAAAATCAATATCCTGGATGCAACCAGGTCCTAAACTTAGAAGTTGATTCAAATTGATTAATCGATGTTTTTCTTAAAAAGCACGAGATATCAATAAAGAATTAACGCGAACTAAGTTTCTCAAAATCAGTGTCCTGGATGCAACCAGGTCCTAAACTTAGAAGTTGATTCAAATTGATTAATCGATGTTTTTCTTAAAAGCACGAGATATCAATAAAGAATTAACGCGAACTAAGTTTCTCCAAATCAATGTCCTGGATGCAACCAGGTCCTAAACTTAGAAGTTGATTCAAATTGATTAATCGATGTTTTTCTTCAAAAGCACGAGATATCAATAAAGAATTAACGCGAACTAAGTTTTTCAAAATCAATATCCTGGAAATAACCAGGTCCTAAACTTAGAAGTTGATTCAAATTGATTAATCGATGTTTTTCTTAAAAAGCACGAGATATCAATAAAGAATTAACGCGAACTAAGTTTCTCAAAATCAGTGTCCTGGATGCAACCAGGTCCTAAACTTAGAAGTTGATTCAAATTGATTAATCGATGTTTTTCTTAAAAGCACGAGATATCAATAAAGAATTAATGCGAACTAAGTTTTTCAAAATCAATGTCCTGGATGCAACCAGGTCCTAAACTTAGAAGTTGATTCAAATTGTTTAATCGATGTTTTTCTTAAAAAGCACGAGATATCAATAAAGAATTAACGCGAACTAAGTTTCTCAAAATCAATGTCCTAGATGCAACCAGGTCCTAAATTTAGAAGTTGATTCAAATTGATTAATCGATGTTTTTCTTAAAAGCACGAGATATCAATAAAGAATTAACGCGAACTAAGTTTTTCAAAATAAATATCCTGGAAATAACAAGGTACTAAACTTAGAAGTTGATTCAAATTGATTAATTGATGTTTTTCTTAAAAAGCACGAGATATTAATAAAAAAATTAATGCGAACTAAGTTTTTCAAAATCAATGTCCTGGATGAAACCAGGTCCTAAACTTAGAAGTCGATTCAATTTGATTAATCGATGTTTTTTTCTTAAAAAGCACGAGATATCAATAAAGAATTAATGCGAACTAAGTTTTTCAAAATCAATGTCCTGGATGTAACCAGGTCCTAAACTTAGAAGTTGATTCATATTGATTAATCGATATTTTTCTTAAAAAGCACGAGATATCAATAAAGAATTAACGCGAACTATGTTTCTCAAAATCAATGTTCTGGATGCAACCAGGTCCTAAACTTAGAAGTTGATTCAAATTGATTAATCGATGTTTTTCTTAAAAGCACGACATATCAATAAAGAATTAACGCGAACTAAGTTTTTCAAAATCAATATCCTGGAAATAACCAGGTCCTAAACTTAGAAGTTGATTCAAATTGATTAATCGATGTTTTTCTTAAAAAGCACGAGATATCAATAAAGAATTAACGCGAACTAAGTTTTTCAAAATCAATATCCTGGATGCAACCAGGTCCTAAACTTAGAAGTTGATTCAAATTGATTAATCGATGTTTTTCTTAAAAAGCATGAGATATCAATAAAGAATTAACGCGAACTAAGTTTCTCAAAATCAGTGTCCTGGATGCAACCAGGTCCTAAACTTAGAAGTTGATTAAAATTGATTAATCGATGTTTTTCTTAAAATGCACGAGATATCAATAAAGAATTAACGCGAACTAAGTTTTTCAAAATCAATATCCTGGAATTAACCAGGTCCTAAACATAGAAGTTGGTTCAAATTGATTAATCGATGTTTTTCTTAAAAGCAAGAGATATCAATAAAGAATTAACGCGAACTAAGTTTTTCAAAATCAATATCCTGGAAATAACCAGGTCCTAAACTTAGAAGTTGATTCAAATTGATTAATTGATGTTTTTCTTAAAAAACATGAGATATCAATAAAGAATGAACGTGAACTAAGATTTTCAAAATCAATATCCTGGAAATTAGCAGGTCCTAAACTTAGAAGTTGATTCAAATTAATTAATCGATGTTTTTCTTAAAAGCAAGAGATATCAATAAAGAATTAACGCGAACTAAGTTTCTCAAAATCAGTGTCCTGGATGCAACCAGGTCCTAAACTTAGAAGTTGATTCAAATTGATTAATTGATGTTTTTCTTAAAAAGCACGAGATATCAATAAAGAATTAACGCGAACTAAGTATTTCAAAATCAATATCCTGGATGCAACCAGGTCCTAAACTTAGAAGTTGATTCAAATTGATTAATCGATGTTTTTCTTAAAAAGCACGAGATATCAATAAAGAATTAACGCGAACTAAGTTTCTCAAAATCAGTGTCCTGGATGCAACCAGGTCCTAAACTTAGAAGTTGATTCAAATTGATTAATCGATGTTTTTCTTAAAAGCACGAGATATCAATAAAGAATTAACGCGAACTAAGTTTCTCCAAATCAATGTCCTGGATGCAACCAGGTCCTAAACTTAGAAGTTGATTCAAATTGATTAATCGATGTTTTTCTTCAAAAGCACGAGATATCAATAAAGAATTAACGCGAACTAAGTTTTTCAAAATCAATATCCTGGAAATAACCAGGTCCTAAACTTAGAAGTTGATTCAAATTGATTAATCGATGTTTTTCTTAAAAAGCACGAGATATCAATAAAGAATTAACGCGAACTAAGTTTCTCAAAATCAATGTCCTGGATGCAACCAGGTCCTAAACTTAGAAGTTGATTCAAATTGATTAATCGATGTTTTTCTTAAAAAGCACGAGATATCAATAAAGAATTAATGCGAACTAAGTTTTTCAAAATCAATGTCCTGGATGTAACCAGGTCCTAAACTTAGAAGTTGATTCATATTGATTAATCGATATTTTTCTTAAAAAGCACGAGATATCAATAAAGAATTAACGCGAACTATGTTTCTCAAAATCAATGTTCTGGATGCAACCAGGTCCTAAACTTAGAAGTTGATTCAAATTGATTAATCGATGTTTTTCTTAAAAGCACGACATATCAATAAAGAATTAACGCGAACTAAGTTTTTCAAAATCAATATCCTGGAAATAACCAGGTCCTAAACTTAGAAGTTGATTCAAATTGATTAATCGATGTTTTTCTTAAAAAGCACGAGATATCAATAAAGAATTAACGCGAACTAAGTTTTTCAAAATCAATATCCTGGATGCAACCAGGTCCTAAACTTAGAAGTTGATTCAAATTGATTAATCGATGTTTTTCTTAAAAAGCATGAGATATCAATAAAGAATTAACGCGAACTAAGTTTCTCAAAATCAGTGTCCTGGATCCAACCAGGTCCTAAACTTAGAAGTTGATTAAAATTGATTAATCGATGTTTTTCTTAAAATGCACGAGATATCAATAAAGAATTAACGCGAACTAAGTTTTTCAAAATCAATATCCTGGAATTAACCAGGTCCTAAACATAGAAGTTGGTTCAAATTGATTAATCGATGTTTTTCTTAAAAGCAAGAGATATCAATAAAGAATTAACGCGAACTAAGTTTTTCAAAATCAATATCCTGGAAATAACCAGGTCCTAAACTTAGAAGTTGATTCAAATTGATTAATTGATGTTTTTCTTAAAAAACATGAGATATCAATAAAGAATGAACGTGAACTAAGATTTTCAAAATCAATATCCTGGAAATTAGCAGGTCCTAAACTTAGAAGTTGATTCAAATTAATTAATCGATGTTTTTCTTAAAAGCAAGAGATATCAATAAAGAATTAACGCGAACTAAGTTTCTCAAAATCAGTGTCCTGGATGCAACCAGGTCCTAAACTTAGAAGTTGATTCAAATTGATTAATTGATGTTTTTCTTAAAAAGCACGAGATATCAATAAAGAATTACCGCGAACTAAGTATTTCAAAATCAATATCCTGGATGCAACCAGGTCCTAAACTTAGAAGTTGATTCAAATTGATTAATCGATGTTTTTCTTAAAAAGCACGAGATATCAATAAAGAATTAACGCGAACTAAGTTTCTCAAAATCAGTGTCCTGGATGCAACCAGGTCCTAAACTTAGAAGTTGATTCAAATTGATTAATCGATGTTTTTCTTAAAAGCACGAGATATCAATAAAGAATTAACGCGAACTAAGTTTCTCCAAATCAATGTCCTGGATGCAACCAGGTCCTAAACTTAGAAGTTGATTCAAATTGATTAATCGATGTTTTTCTTCAAAAGCACGAGATATCAATAAAGAATTAACGCGAACTAAGTTTTTCAAAATCAATATCCTGGAAATAACCAGGTCCTAAACTTAGAAGTTGATTCAAATTGATTAATCGATGTTTTTCTTAAAAAGCACGAGATATCAATAAAGAATTAACGCGAACTAAGTTTCTCAAAATCAATGTCCTGGATGCAACCAGGTCCTAAACTTAGAAGTTGATTCAAATTGATTAATCGATGTTTTTCTTAAAAAGCACGAGATATCAATAAAGAATTAACGCGAACTAAGTTTCTCAAAATCAGTGTCCTGGATGCAACCAGGTCCTAAACTTAGAAGTTGATTCAAATTGAATAATCGATGTTTTTCTTAAAAGCACGAGATGTCAATAAAGAATTAACGTGAACTAAGTTTTTCAAAATCAATATCCTGGATACAACTTGGTCCTAAACATAGAAGTTGATTCAAATTGATTAATTGATGTTTTTCTTAAAAAACATGAGATATCAATAGAGAATTAACGCGAACTAAGTTTTTCAAAATCAATATCCTGGAAATAACCAGGTCCTAAACTTAGATGTTGATTCAAATTAATTAATCGATGTTTTTCTTAAAAAGCACGAGATATCAATAAAGAATTAACGCGAAATAAATTTCTCAAAATCAATGTCCTGGATTCAACCAGGTCCTAAACTTAGAAGTTGATTCAAATTGATTAATCGATGTTTTTCTTAAAAAGCACGAGATATCAATAAAGAATTAACGCGAACTAAGTTTCTCAAAATCAATGTCCTGGATGCAACCAGGTCCTAAACTTAGAAGTTGATTCAAATTGATTAATCGATGTTTTTCTTAAAAAGCACGAGATATCAATAAAGAATTAACGCGAACTAAGTTTTTCAAAATCAATATCCTGGAAATAACCAGGTCCTAAACTTAGAAGTTGATTCAAATTGATTAATCGATGTTTTTCTCAAAAAGCAAGAGATATCAATAAAGAATTAAGGCGAACTAAGTTTTTCAAAATCAATATCCTGGAAATAACCAGGTCCTAAACTTAGAAGTTGATTCAAATTGATTAATTGATGTTTTTCTTAAAAAACATGAGATATCAATAAAGAATTAACGTGAACTAAGATTTTCAAAATCAATATCCTGGAAATTAGCAGGTCCTAAACTTAGAAGTTGATTCAAATTAATTAATCGATGTTTTTCTTAAAAGCAAGAGATATCAATAAAGAATTAACGCGAACTAAGTTTTTCAAAATCAATATCCTGGAAATAACCAGGTCCTAAACTTAGAAGTTGATTAAAATTGATTAATCGATGTTTTTCTTAAAATGCACGAGATATCAATAAAGAATTAACGCGAACTAAGTTTTTCAAAATCAATATCCTGGAAATAACCAGGTCCTAAACTTAGAAGTTGATTCAAATTGATTAATCGATGTTTTTCTTAAAAAGCACGAGATATCAATAAAGAATTAACACGAACTAAGTTTTTCAAAATCAATATCCTAGAAATAACTAGGTCCTATACTTAGAAGTTGATTCAAATTGATTAATTGATGTTTTTCTTAAAAAACACGAGATATCAATAAAGAATTAACGTGAACTAAGTTTTTCAAAATCAATATCCAGGAAATAACCAGGTCCTAAACTTAGAAGTTGATTCAAATTGATTAATCGATGTTATTCTTAAAAAGCACGAGATATCAATAAAGAATTAACGCGAACTAAGTTTCTCAAAATCAATGTCCTGGATGCAACCAGGTCCTAAACTTAGAAGTTGATTCAAATTGATTAATTGATGTTTTGCTTAAAAAGCACGAGATATCAATAAAGAATTAACGCGAACTAAGTATTTCAAAATCAATATCCTGGATGCAACCAGGTCCTAAACTTAGAAGTTGATTCAAATTGATTAATCGATGTTTTTCTTAAAAAGCACGAGATATCAATAAAGAATTAACGCGAACTAAGTTTTTCAAAATCTATAACCTGGAAATAACCAGGTCCTAAACTTAGAAGTTGATTCAAATTGATTAATCGATGTTTTTCTCAAAAAGCAAGAGATATCAATAAAGAATTAACGCGAACTAAGTTTTTCAAAATCAATATCCTGGAAATAACCAGGTCCTAAACTTAGAAGTTGATTAAAATTGATTAATCGATGTTTTTCTTAAAATGCACGAGATATCAATAAAGAATTAACGCGAACTAAGTTTTTCAAAATCAATATCCTGAAAATAACCAGGTCCTAAACTTAGAAGTTGATTCAAATTGATTAATCGATGTTTTTCTTAAAAAGCACGAGATATCAATAAAGAATTAACGCGAACTAAGTTTTTCAAAATCAATATCCTGGAAATAACTAGGTCCTAAACTTAGAAGTTGATTCAAATTGATTAATTGATGTTTTTCTTAAAAAACACGAGATATCAATAAAGAATTAACGTGAACTAAGTTTTTCAAAATCAATATCCAGGAAATAACCAGGTCCTAAACTTAGAAGTTGATTCAAATTGATTAATCGATGTTATTCTTAAAAAGCACGAGATATCAATAAAGAATTAATGCGAACTACGTTTCTCAAAATCAATGTCCTGGATGCAACCAGGTCCTAAACTTAGAAGTTGATTCAAATTGATTAATCGATGTTTTTCTTAAAAAGCACGAGATATCAATAAAGAATTAACGCGAACTAAGTACTTCAAAATCAATTTCCTGGATGCAACCAGGTCCTAAACTTAGAAGTTGATTCAAATTGATTAATCGATGTTTTTCTTAAAAAGCACGAGATATCAATAAAGAATTAACGCGAACTAAGTTTCTCAAAATCAGTGTCCTGGATGCAACCAGGTCCTAAACTTAGAAGTTGATTCAAATTGATTAATCGATGTTTTTCTTAAAAGCACGAGATATCAATAAAGAATTAACGCGAACTAAGTTTTTCAAAATCAATATCCTGGATACAACTAGGTCCTAAACATAGAAGTTGATTCAAATTGATTAATTGATGTTTTTCTTAAAAAACATGAGATATCAATAGAGAATTAACGCGAACTAAGTCTTTCAAAATCAATATCCTGGAAATAACCAGGTCCTAAACTTAGATGTTGATTCAAATTAATTAATCGATGTTTTTCTTAAAAAGCACGAGATATCAATAAAGAATTAACGCGAACTAAATTTCTCAAAATCAATGTCCTGGATGCAACCAGGTCCTAAACTTAGAAGTTGATTCAAATTGATTAATCGATGTTTTTCTTAAAAAGCACGAGATATCAATAAAGAATTAACGCGAACTAAGTTTCTCCAAATCAATGTCCTGGATGCAACCAGGTCCTAAACTTAGAAGTTGATTCAAATTGATTAATCGATGTTTTCCTTAAAAAGCACGAGATATCAATAAAGAATTAACGCGAACTAAGTTTTTCAAAATCAATATCCTGGAAATAACCAGGTCCTAAACTTAGAAGTTGATTCAAATTGATTAATCGATGTTTTTCTCAAAAAGCAAGAGATATCAATAAAGAATTAACGCAAACTAAGTTTTTCAAAATCAATATCCTGGAAATAACCAGGTCCTAAACTTAGAAGTTGATTCAAATTGATTAATTGATGTTTTTCTAAAAAAACATGAGATATCAATATAGAATTAACGTGAACTAAGATTTTCAAAATCAATATCCTGGAAATTAGCAGGTCCTAAACTTAGAAGTTGATTCAAATTAATTAATCGATGATTTTCTTAAAAAGCACGAGAAATCAATAAAGAATTAACGCGAACTAAGTTTCTCAAAGTCAATGTCCTGGATGCAACCAGGTCCTAAACATAGAAGTTGATTCAAATTGATTAATCGATGTTTTTCTTAAAAAGCACGAGATATCAATAAAGAATTAATGCGAACTAAGTTTTTCAAAATCAATGTCCTGGATGCAACCAGGTCCTAAACTTAGAAGTTGATTCAAATTGTTTAATCGATGTTTTTCTTAAAAGCACGAGATATCAATAAAGAATTAACGCGAACTAAGTTTTTCAAAATCAATATCCTGGAAATAACCAGGTACTAAACTTAGAAGTTGATTCAAATTGATTAATTGATGTTTTTCTTAAAATGCACGAGATATTAATAAAAAAATTAATGCGAACTAAGTTTTTCAAAATCAATGTCCTGGATGAAACCAGGTCCTAAACTTAGAAGTCGATTCAAATTGATTAATCGATGTTTTTCTTAAAAAGCACGAGATATCAATAAAGAATTAATGCGAACTAAGTTTTTCAAAATCAATGTCCTGGATGTAACCAGGTCCTAAACTTAGAAGTTGATTCATATTGATTAATCGATGTTTTTCTTAAAAAGCACGAGATATCAATAAAGAATTAACGCGAACTAAGTTTCTCAAAATCAGTGTCCTGGATGCAACCAGGTCCTATACTTAGAAGTTGATTCAAATTGAATAATCGATGTTTTTCTTAAAAGCACGAGATGTCAATAAAGAATTAACGTGAACTAAGTTTTTCAAAATCAATATCCTGGATACAACTAGGTCCTAAACTTAGAAGTTGATTCAAATTGATTAATTGATGTTTTTCTTAAAAAACATGAGATATCAATAGAGAATTAACGCGAACTAAGTTTTTCAAAATCAATATCCTGGAAATAACCAGGTCCTAAACTTAGATGTTGATTCAAATTAATTAATCGATGTTTTTCTTAAAAAGCACGAGATATCAATAAATAATTAACGCGAAATAAATTTCTCAAAATCAATGTCCTGGATGCAACCAGGTCCTAAACTTAGAAGTTGATTCAAATTGATTAATCGATGTTTTTCTTAAAAAGCACGAGATATCAATAAAGAATTAACGCGAACTAAGTTTCTCAAAATCAATGTCCTGGATGCAACCAGGTCCTAAACTTAGAAGTTGATTCAAATTGATTAATCGATGTTTTTCTTAAAAAGCACGAGATATCAATAAAGAATTAACGCGAACTAAGTTTTTCAAAATCAATATCCTGGAAATAACCAGGTCCTAAACTTAGAAGTTGATTCAAATTGATTAATCGATGTTTTTCTTAAAAAGCACGAGATATCAATAAAGAATTAACACGAACTAAGTTTTTCAAAATCAATATCCTAGAAATAACTAGGTCCTATACTTAGAAGTTGATTCAAATTGATTAATTGATGTTTTTCTTAAAAAACACGAGATATCAATAAAGAATTAACGTGAACTAAGTTTTTCAAAATCAATATCCAGGAAATAACCAGGTCCTAAACTTAGAAGTTGATTCAAATTGATTAATCGATGTTATTCTTAAAAAGCACGAGATATCAATAAAGAATTAACGCGAACTAAGTTTCTCAAAATCAATGTCCTGGATGCAACCAGGTCCTAAACTTAGAAGTTGATTCAAATTGATTAATTGATGTTTTTCTTAAAAAGCACGAGATATCAATAAAGAATTAACGCGAACTAAGTATTTCAAAATCAATATCCTGGATGCAACCAGGTCCTAAACTTAGAAGTTGATTCAAATTGATTAATCGATGTTTTTCTTAAAAAGCACGAGATATCAATAAAGAATTAACGCGAACTAAGTTTTTCAAAATCTATAACCTGGAAATAACCAGGTCCTAAACTTAGAAGTTGATTCAAATTGATTAATCGATGTTTTTCTCAAAAAGCAAGAGATATCAATAAAGAATTAACGCGAACTAAGTTTTTCAAAATCAATATCCTGGAAATAACCAGGTCCTAAACTTAGAAGTTGATTAAAATTGATTAATCGATGTTTTTCTTAAAATGCACGAGATATCAATAAAGAATTAACGCGAACTAAGTTTTTCAAAATCAATATCCTGAAAATAACCAGGTCCTAAACTTAGAAGTTGATTCAAATTGATTAATCGATGTTTTTCTTAAAAAGCACGAGATATCAATAAAGAATTAACGCGAACTAAGTTTTTCAAAATCAATATCCTGGAAATAACTAGGTCCTAAACTTAGAAGTTGATTCAAATTGATTAATTGATGTTTTTCTTAAAAAACACGAGATATCAATAAAGAATTAACGTGAACTAAGTTTTTCAAAATCAATATCCAGGAAATAACCAGGTCCTAAACTTAGAAGTTGATTCAAATTGATTAATCGATGTTATTCTTAAAAAGCACGAGATATCAATAAAGAATTAATGCGAACTACGTTTCTCAAAATCAATGTCCTGGATGCAACCAGGTCCTAAACTTAGAAGTTGATTCAAATTGATTAATCGATGTTTTTCTTAAAAAGCACGAGATATCAATAAAGAATTAACGCGAACTAAGTACTTCAAAATCAATTTCCTGGATGCAACCAGGTCCTAAACTTAGAAGTTGATTCAAATTGATTAATCGATGTTTTTCTTAAAAAGCACGAGATATCAATAAAGAATTAACGCGAACTAAGTTTCTCAAAATCAGTGTCCTGGATGCAACCAGGTCCTAAACTTAGAAGTTGATTCAAATTGATTAATCGATGTTTTTCTTAAAAGCACGAGATATCAATAAAGAATTAACGCGAACTAAGTTTTTCAAAATCAATATCCTGGATACAACTAGGTCCTAAACATAGAAGTTGATTCAAATTGATTAATTGATGTTTTTCTTAAAAAACATGAGATATCAATAGAGAATTAACGCGAACTAAGTCTTTCAAAATCAATATCCTGGAAATAACCAGGTCCTAAACTTAGATGTTGATTCAAATTAATTAATCGATGTTTTTCTTAAAAAGCACGAGATATCAATAAAGAATTAACGCGAACTAAATTTCTCAAAATCAATGTCCTGGATGCAACCAGGTCCTAAACTTAGAAGTTGATTCAAATTGATTAATCGATGTTTTTCTTAAAAAGCACGAGATATCAATAAAGAATTAACGCGAACTAAGTTTCTCCAAATCAATGTCCTGGATGCAACCAGGTCCTAAACTTAGAAGTTGATTCAAATTGATTAATCGATGTTTTCCTTAAAAAGCACGAGATATCAATAAAGAATTAACGCGAACTAAGTTTTTCAAAATCAATATCCTGGAAATAACCAGGTCCTAAACTTAGAAGTTGATTCAAATTGATTAATCGATGTTTTTCTCAAAAAGCAAGAGATATCAATAAAGAATTAACGCAAACTAAGTTTTTCAAAATCAATATCCTGGAAATAACCAGGTCCTAAACTTAGAAGTTGATTCAAATTGATTAATTGATGTTTTTCTAAAAAAACATGAGATATCAATATAGAATTAACGTGAACTAAGATTTTCAAAATCAATATCCTGGAAATTAGCAGGTCCTAAACTTAGAAGTTGATTCAAATTAATTAATCGATGATTTTCTTAAAAAGCACGAGAAATCAATAAAGAATTAACGCGAACTAAGTTTCTCAAAGTCAATGTCCTGGATGCAACCAGGTCCTAAACATAGAAGTTGATTCAAATTGATTAATCGATGTTTTTCTTAAAAAGCACGAGATATCAATAAAGAATTAATGCGAACTAAGTTTTTCAAAATCAATGTCCTGGATGCAACCAGGTCCTAAACTTAGAAGTTGATTCAAATTGTTTAATCGATGTTTTTCTTAAAAGCACGAGATATCAATAAAGAATTAACGCGAACTAAGTTTTTCAAAATCAATATCCTGGAAATAACCAGGTACTAAACTTAGAAGTTGATTCAAATTGATTAATTGATGTTTTTCTTAAAATGCACGAGATATTAATAAAAAAATTAATGCGAACTAAGTTTTTCAAAATCAATGTCCTGGATGAAACCAGGTCCTAAACTTAGAAGTCGATTCAAATTGATTAATCGATGTTTTTCTTAAAAAGCACGAGATATCAATAAAGAATTAATGCGAACTAAGTTTTTCAAAATCAATGTCCTGGATGTAACCAGGTCCTAAACTTAGAAGTTGATTCATATTGATTAATCGATGTTTTTCTTAAAAAGCACGAGATATCAATAAAGAATTAACGCGAACTAAGTTTCTCAAAATCAATGTCCTGGATGCAACCAGGTCCTAAACTTAGAAGTTGATTCAAATTGATTAATCGATGTTTTTCTTAAAAAGCACGAGATATCAATAAAGAATTAACGCGAACTAAGTTTCTCAAAATCAGTGTCCTGGATGCAACCAGGTCCTAAACTTAGAAGTTGATTCAAATTGAATAATCGATGTTTTTCTTAAAAGCACGAGATGTCAATAAAGAATTAACGTGAACTAAGTTTTTCAAAATCAATATCCTGGATACAACTAGGTCCTAAACTTAGAAGTTGATTCAAATTGATTAATTGATGTTTTTCTTAAAAAACATGAGATATCAATAGAGAATTAACGCGAACTAAGTTTTTCAAAATCAATATCCTGGAAATAACCAGGTCCTAAACTTAGATGTTGATTCAAATTAATTAATCGATGTTTTTCTTAAAAAGCACGAGATATCAATAAATAATTAACGCGAAATAAATTTCTCAAAATCAATGTCCTGGATGCAACCAGGTCCTAAACTTAGAAGTTGATTCAAATTGATTAATCGATGTTTTTCTTAAAAAGCACGAGATATCAATAAAGAATTAACGCGAACTAAGTTTCTCAAAATCAATGTCCTGGATGCAACCAGGTCCTAAACTTAGAAGTTGATTCAAATTGATTAATCGATGTTTTTCTTAAAAAGCACGAGATATCAATAAAGAATTAACGCGAACTAAGTTTTTCAAAATCAATATCCTGGAAATAACCAGGTCCTAAACTTAGAAGTTGATTCAAATTGATTAATCGATGTTTTTCTCAAAAAGCAAGAGATATCAATAAAGAATTAACGCGAACTAAGTTTTTCAAAATCAATATCCTGGAAATAACCAGGTCCTAAACTTAGAAGTTGATTCAAATTGATTAATTGATGTTTTTCTTAAAAAACATGAGATATCAATAAAGAATTAACGTGAACTAAGATTTTCAAAATCAATATCCTGGAAATTAGCAGGTCCTAAACTTAGAAGTTGATTCAAATTAATTAATCGATGTTTTTCTTAAAAGCAAGAGATATCAATAAAGAATTAACGCGAACTAAGTTTTTCAAAATCAATTTCCTGGATGCAACCAGGTCCTAAACTTAGAAGTTGATTCAAATTGATTAATCGATGTTTTTCTTAAAAAGCACGAGATATCAATAAAGAATTAACGCGAACTAAGTTTCTCAAAATCAGTGTCCTGGATGCAACCAGGTCCTAAACTTAGAAGTTGATTCAAATTGATTAATCGATGTTTTTCTTAAAAGCACGAGATATCAATAAAGAATTAACGCGAACTAAGTTTTTCAAAATCAATATCCTGGATACAACTAGGTCCTAAACATAGAAGTTGATTCAAATTGATTAATTGATGTTTTTCTTAAAAAACATGAGATATCAATAGAGAATTAACGCGAACTAAGTCTTTCAAAATCAATATCCTGGAAATAACCAGGTCCTAAACTTAGATGTTGATTCAAATTAATTAATCGATGTTTTTCTTAAAAAGCACGAGATATCAATAAAGAATTAACGCGAACTAAATTTCTCAAAATCAATGTCCTGGATGCAACCAGGTCCTAAACTTAGAAGTTGATTCAAATTGATTAATCGATGTTTTTCTTAAAAAGCACGAGATATCAATAAAGAATTAACGCGAACTAAGTTTCTCCAAATCAATGTCCTGGATGCAACCAGGTCCTAAACTTAGAAGTTGATTCAAATTGATTAATCGATGTTTTCCTTAAAAAGCACGAGATATCAATAAAGAATTAACGCGAACTAAGTTTTTCAAAATCAATATCCTGGAAATAACCAGGTCCTAAACTTAGAAGTTGATTCAAATTGATTAATCGATGTTTTTCTCAAAAAGCAAGAGATATCAATAAAGAATTAACGCAAACTAAGTTTTTCAAAATCAATATCCTGGAAATAACCAGGTCCTAAACTTAGAAGTTGATTCAAATTGATTAATTGATGTTTTTCTAAAAAAACATGAGATATCAATATAGAATTAACGTGAACTAAGATTTTCAAAATCAATATCCTGGAAATTAGCAGGTCCTAAACTTAGAAGTTGATTCAAATTAATTAATCGATGATTTTCTTAAAAAGCACGAGAAATCAATAAAGAATTAACGCGAACTAAGTTTCTCAAAGTCAATGTCCTGGATGCAACCAGGTCCTAAACATAGAAGTTGATTCAAATTGATTAATCGATGTTTTTCTTAAAAAGCACGAGATATCAATAAAGAATTAATGCGAACTAAGTTTTTCAAAATCAATGTCCTGGATGCAACCAGGTCCTAAACTTAGAAGTTGATTCAAATTGTTTAATCGATGTTTTTCTTAAAAGCACGAGATATCAATAAAGAATTAACGCGAACTAAGTTTTTCAAAATCAATATCCTGGAAATAACCAGGTACTAAACTTAGAAGTTGATTCAAATTGATTAATTGATGTTTTTCTTAAAATGCACGAGATATTAATAAAAAAATTAATGCGAACTAAGTTTTTCAAAATCAATGTCCTGGATGAAACCAGGTCCTAAACTTAGAAGTCGATTCAAATTGATTAATCGATGTTTTTCTTAAAAAGCACGAGATATCAATAAAGAATTAATGCGAACTAAGTTTTTCAAAATCAATGTCCTGGATGTAACCAGGTCCTAAACTTAGAAGTTGATTCATATTGATTAATCGATGTTTTTCTTAAAAAGCACGAGATATCAATAAAGAATTAACGCGAACTAAGTTTCTCAAAATCAGTGTCCTGGATGCAACCAGGTCCTATACTTAGAAGTTGATTCAAATTGAATAATCGATGTTTTTCTTAAAAGCACGAGATGTCAATAAAGAATTAACGTGAACTAAGTTTTTCAAAATCAATATCCTGGATACAACTAGGTCCTAAACTTAGAAGTTGATTCAAATTGATTAATTGATGTTTTTCTTAAAAAACATGAGATATCAATAGAGAATTAACGCGAACTAAGTTTTTCAAAATCAATATCCTGGAAATAACCAGGTCCTAAACTTAGATGTTGATTCAAATTAATTAATCGATGTTTTTCTTAAAAAGCACGAGATATCAATAAATAATTAACGCGAAATAAATTTCTCAAAATCAATGTCCTGGATGCAACCAGGTCCTAAACTTAGAAGTTGATTCAAATTGATTAATCGATGTTTTTCTTAAAAAGCACGAGATATCAATAAAGAATTAACGCGAACTAAGTTTCTCAAAATCAATGTCCTGGATGCAACCAGGTCCTAAACTTAGAAGTTGATTCAAATTGATTAATCGATGTTTTTCTTAAAAAGCACGAGATATCAATAAAGAATTAACGCGAACTAAGTTTTTCAAAATCAATATCCTGGAAATAACCAGGTCCTAAACTTAGAAGTTGATTCAAATTGATTAATCGATGTTTTTCTTAAAAAGCACGAGATATCAATAAAGAATTAACACGAACTAAGTTTTTCAAAATCAATATCCTAGAAATAACTAGGTCCTATACTTAGAAGTTGATTCAAATTGATTAATTGATGTTTTTCTTAAAAAACACGAGATATCAATAAAGAATTAACGGGAACTAAGTTTTTCAAAATCAATATCCAGGAAATAACCAGGTCCTAAACTTAGAAGTTGATTCAAATTGATTAATCGATGTTATTCTTAAAAAGCACGAGATATCAATAAAGAATTAACGCGAACTAAGTTTCTCAAAATCAATGTCCTGGATGCAACCAGGTCCTAAACTTAGAAGTTGATTCAAATTGATTAATTGATGTTTTTCTTAAAAAGCACGAGATATCAATAAAGAATTAACGCGAACTAAGTATTTCAAAATCAATATCCTGGATGCAACCAGGTCCTAAACTTAGAAGTTGATTCAAATTGATTAATCGATGTTTTTCTTAAAAAGCACGAGATATCAATAAAGAATTAACGCGAACTAAGTTTTTCAAAATCTATAACCTGGAAATAACCAGGTCCTAAACTTAGAAGTTGATTCAAATTGATTAATCGATGTTTTTCTCAAAAAGCAAGAGATATCAATAAAGAATTAACGCGAACTAAGTTTTTCAAAATCAATATCCTGGAAATAACCAGGTCCTAAACTTAGAAGTTGATTAAAATTGATTAATCGATGTTTTTCTTAAAATGCACGAGATATCAATAAAGAATTAACGCGAACTAAGTTTTTCAAAATCAATATCCTGAAAATAACCAGGTCCTAAACTTAGAAGTTGATTCAAATTGATTAATCGATGTTTTTCTTAAAAAGCACGAGATATCAATAAAGAATTAACGCGAACTAAGTTTTTCAAAATCAATATCCTGGAAATAACTAGGTCCTAAACTTAGAAGTTGATTCAAATTGATTAATTGATGTTTTTCTTAAAAAACACGAGATATCAATAAAGAATTAACGTGAACTAAGTTTTTCAAAATCAATATCCAGGAAATAACCAGGTCCTAAACTTAGAAGTTGATTCAAATTGATTAATCGATGTTATTCTTAAAAAGCACGAGATATCAATAAAGAATTAATGCGAACTACGTTTCTCAAAATCAATGTCCTGGATGCAACCAGGTCCTAAACTTAGAAGTTGATTCAAATTGATTAATCGATGTTTTTCTTAAAAAGCACGAGATATCAATAAAGAATTAACGCGAACTAAGTACTTCAAAATCAATTTCCTGGATGCAACCAGGTCCTAAACTTAGAAGTTGATTCAAATTGATTAATCGATGTTTTTCTTAAAAAGCACGAGATATCAATAAAGAATTAACGCGAACTAAGTTTCTCAAAATCAGTGTCCTGGATGCAACCAGGTCCTAAACTTAGAAGTTGATTCAAATTGATTAATCGATGTTTTTCTTAAAAGCACGAGATATCAATAAAGAATTAACGCGAACTAAGTTTTTCAAAATCAATATCCTGGATACAACTAGGTCCTAAACATAGAAGTTGATTCAAATTGATTAATTGATGTTTTTCTTAAAAAACATGAGATATCAATAGAGAATTAACGCGAACTAAGTCTTTCAAAATCAATATCCTGGAAATAACCAGGTCCTAAACTTAGATGTTGATTCAAATTAATTAATCGATGTTTTTCTTAAAAAGCACGAGATATCAATAAAGAATTAACGCGAACTAAATTTCTCAAAATCAATGTCCTGGATGCAACCAGGTCCTAAACTTAGAAGTTGATTCAAATTGTTTAATCGATGTTTTTCTTAAAAGCACGAGATATCAATAAAGAATTAACGCGAACTAAGTTTTTCAAAATCAATATCCTGGAAATAACCAGGTACTAAACTTAGAAGTTGATTCAAATTGATTAATTGATGTTTTTCTTAAAATGCACGAGATATTAATAAAAAAATTAATGCGAACTAAGTTTTTCAAAATCAATGTCCTGGATGAAACCAGGTCCTAAACTTAGAAGTCGATTCAAATTGATTAATCGATGTTTTTCTTAAAAAGCACGAGATATCAATAAAGAATTAATGCGAACTAAGTTTTTCAAAATCAATGTCCTGGATGTAACCAGGTCCTAAACTTAGAAGTTGATTCATATTGATTAATCGATGTTTTTCTTAAAAAGCACGAGATATCAATAAAGAATTAACGCGAACTAAGTTTCTCAAAATCAGTGTCCTGGATGCAACCAGGTCCTATACTTAGAAGTTGATTCAAATTGAATAATCGATGTTTTTCTTAAAAGCACGAGATGTCAATAAAGAATTAACGTGAACTAAGTTTTTCAAAATCAATATCCTGGATACAACTAGGTCCTAAACTTAGAAGTTGATTCAAATTGATTAATTGATGTTTTTCTTAAAAAACATGAGATATCAATAGAGAATTAACGCGAACTAAGTTTTTCAAAATCAATATCCTGGAAATAACCAGGTCCTAAACTTAGATGTTGATTCAAATTAATTAATCGATGTTTTTCTTAAAAAGCACGAGATATCAATAAATAATTAACGCGAAATAAATTTCTCAAAATCAATGTCCTGGATGCAACCAGGTCCTAAACTTAGAAGTTGATTCAAATTGATTAATCGATGTTTTTCTTAAAAAGCACGAGATATCAATAAAGAATTAACGCGAACTAAGTTTCTCAAAATCAATGTCCTGGATGCAACCAGGTCCTAAACTTAGAAGTTGATTCAAATTGATTAATCGATGTTTTTCTTAAAAAGCACGAGATATCAATAAAGAATTAACGCGAACTAAGTTTTTCAAAATCAATATCCTGGAAATAACCAGGTCCTAAACTTAGAAGTTGATTCAAATTGATTAATCGATGTTTTTCTTAAAAAGCACGAGATATCAATAAAGAATTAACACGAACTAAGTTTTTCAAAATCAATATCCTAGAAATAACTAGGTCCTATACTTAGAAGTTGATTCAAATTGATTAATTGATGTTTTTCTTAAAAAACACGAGATATCAATAAAGAATTAACGTGAACTAAGTTTTTCAAAATCAATATCCAGGAAATAACCAGGTCCTAAACTTAGAAGTTGATTCAAATTGATTAATCGATGTTATTCTTAAAAAGCACGAGATATCAATAAAGAATTAACGCGAACTAAGTTTCTCAAAATCAATGTCCTGGATGCAACCAGGTCCTAAACTTAGAAGTTGATTCAAATTGATTAATTGATGTTTTTCTTAAAAAGCACGAGATATCAATAAAGAATTAACGCGAACTAAGTTTTTCAAAATCAATATCCTGGAAATAACCAGGTCCTAAACTTAGAAGTTGATTCAAATTGATTAATCGATGTTTTTCTCAAAAAGCAAGAGATATCAATAAAGAATTAACGCAAACTAAGTTTTTCAAAATCAATATCCTGGAAATAACCAGGTCCTAAACTTAGAAGTTGATTCAAATTGATTAATTGATGTTTTTCTAAAAAAACATGAGATATCAATATAGAATTAACGTGAACTAAGATTTTCAAAATCAATATCCTGGAAATTAGCAGGTCCTAAACTTAGAAGTTGATTCAAATTAATTAATCGATGATTTTCTTAAAAAGCACGAGAAATCAATAAAGAATTAACGCGAACTAAGTTTCTCAAAGTCAATGTCCTGGATGCAACCAGGTCCTAAACATAGAAGTTGATTCAAATTGATTAATCGATGTTTTTCTTAAAAAGCACGAGATATCAATAAAGAATTAATGCGAACTAAGTTTTTCAAAATCAATGTCCTGGATGCAACCAGGTCCTAAACTTAGAAGTTGATTCAAATTGTTTAATCGATGTTTTTCTTAAAAGCACGAGATATCAATAAAGAATTAACGCGAACTAAGTTTTTCAAAATCAATATCCTGGAAATAACCAGGTACTAAACTTAGAAGTTGATTCAAATTGATTAATTGATGTTTTTCTTAAAATGCACGAGATATTAATAAAAAAATTAATGCGAACTAAGTTTTTCAAAATCAATGTCCTGGATGAAACCAGGTCCTAAACTTAGAAGTCGATTCAAATTGATTAATCGATGTTTTTCTTAAAAAGCACGAGATATCAATAAAGAATTAATGCGAACTAAGTTTTTCAAAATCAATGTCCTGGATGTAACCAGGTCCTAAACTTAGAAGTTGATTCATATTGATTAATCGATGTTTTTCTTAAAAAGCACGAGATATCAATAAAGAATTAACGCGAACTAAGTTTCTCAAAATCAATGTCCTGGATGCAACCAGGTCCTAAACTTAGAAGTTGATTCAAATTGATTAATCGATGTTTTTCTTAAAAAGCACGAGATATCAATAAAGAATTAACGCGAACTAAGTTTCTCAAAATCAGTGTCCTGGATGCAACCAGGTCCTAAACTTAGAAGTTGATTCAAATTGAATAATCGATGTTTTTCTTAAAAGCACGAGATGTCAATAAAGAATTAACGTGAACTAAGTTTTTCAAAATCAATATCCTGGATACAACTAGGTCCTAAACTTAGAAGTTGATTCAAATTGATTAATTGATGTTTTTCTTAAAAAACATGAGATATCAATAGAGAATTAACGCGAACTAAGTTTTTCAAAATCAATATCCTGGAAATAACCAGGTCCTAAACTTAGATGTTGATTCAAATTAATTAATCGATGTTTTTCTTAAAAAGCACGAGATATCAATAAATAATTAACGCGAAATAAATTTCTCAAAATCAATGTCCTGGATGCAACCAGGTCCTAAACTTAGAAGTTGATTCAAATTGATTAATCGATGTTTTTCTTAAAAAGCACGAGATATCAATAAAGAATTAACGCGAACTAAGTTTCTCAAAATCAATGTCCTGGATGCAACCAGGTCCTAAACTTAGAAGTTGATTCAAATTGATTAATCGATGTTTTTCTTAAAAAGCACGAGATATCAATAAAGAATTAACGCGAACTAAGTTTTTCAAAATCAATATCCTGGAAATAACCAGGTCCTAAACTTAGAAGTTGATTCAAATTGATTAATCGATGTTTTTCTCAAAAAGCAAGAGATATCAATAAAGAATTAACGCGAACTAAGTTTTTCAAAATCAATATCCTGGAAATAACCAGGTCCTAAACTTAGAAGTTGATTCAAATTGATTAATTGATGTTTTTCTTAAAAAACATGAGATATCAATAAAGAATTAACGTGAACTAAGATTTTCAAAATCAATATCCTGGAAATTAGCAGGTCCTAAACTTAGAAGTTGATTCAAATTAATTAATCGATGTTTTTCTTAAAAGCAAGAGATATCAATAAAGAATTAACGCGAACTAAGTTTTTCAAAATCAATATCCTGGAAATAACCAGGTCCTAAACTTAGAAGTTGATTAAAATTGATTAATCGATGTTTTTCTTAAAATGCACGAGATATCAATAAAGAATTAACGCGAACTAAGTTTTTCAAAATCAATATCCTGGAAATAACCAGGTCCTAAACTTAGAAGTTGATTCAAATTGATTAATCGATGTTTTTCTTAAAAAGCACGAGATATCAATAAAGAATTAACACGAACTAAGTTTTTCAAAATCAATATCCTAGAAATAACTAGGTCCTATACTTAGAAGTTGATTCAAATTGATTAATTGATGTTTTTCTTAAAAAACACGAGATATCAATAAAGAATTAACGTGAACTAAGTTTTTCAAAATCAATATCCAGGAAATAACCAGGTCCTAAACTTAGAAGTTGATTCAAATTGATTAATCGATGTTATTCTTAAAAAGCACGAGATATCAATAAAGAATTAACGCGAACTAAGTTTCTCAAAATCAATGTCCTGGATGCAACCAGGTCCTAAACTTAGAAGTTGATTCAAATTGATTAATTGATGTTTTTCTTAAAAAGCACGAGATATCAATAAAGAATTAACGCGAACTAAGTATTTCAAAATCAATATCCTGGATGCAACCAGGTCCTAAACTTAGAAGTTGATTCAAATTGATTAATCGATGTTTTTCTTAAAAAGCACGAGATATCAATAAAGAATTAACGCGAACTAAGTTTTTCAAAATCTATAACCTGGAAATAACCAGGTCCTAAACTTAGAAGTTGATTCAAATTGATTAATCGATGTTTTTCTCAAAAAGCAAGAGATATCAATAAAGAATTAACGCGAACTAAGTTTTTCAAAATCAATATCCTGGAAATAACCAGGTCCTATACTTAGAAGTTGATTCAAATTGATTAATCGATGTTTTTCTTAAAAAGCACGAGATATCAATAAAGAATTAACGCGAACTAAGTTTTTCAAAATCTATAACCTGGAAATAACCAGGTCCTAAACTTAGAAGTTGATTCAAATTGATTAATCGATGTTTTTCTTAAAATGCACGAGATATCAATAAAGAATTAACGCGAACTAAGTTTTTCAAAATCAATATCCTGAAAATAACCAGGTCCTAAACTTAGAAGTTGATTCAAATTGATTAATCGATGTTTTTCTTAAAAAGCACGAGATATCAATAAAGAATTAACGCGAACTAAGTTTTTCAAAATCAATATCCTGGAAATAACTAGGTCCTAAACTTAGAAGTTGATTCAAATTGATTAATTGATGTTTTTCTTAAAAAACACGAGATATCAATAAAGAATTAACGTGAACTAAGTTTTTCAAAATCAATATCCAGGAAATAACCAGGTCCTAAACTTAGAAGTTGATTCAAATTGATTAATCGATGTTTTTCTTAAAAAACACGAGATATCAATAAAGAATTAACGTGAACTAAGTTTTTCAAAATCAATATCCAGGAAATAACCAGGTCCTAAACTTAGAAGTTGATTCAAATTGATTAATCGATGTTATTCTTAAAAAGCACGAGATATCAATAAAGAATTAATGCGAACTACGTTTCTCAAAATCAATGTCCTGGATGCAACCAGGTCCTAAACTTAGAAGTTGATTCAAATTGATTAATCGATGTTTTTCTTAAAAAGCACGAGATATCAATAAAGAATTAACGCGAACTAAGTACTTCAAAATCAATTTCCTGGATGCAACCAGGTCCTAAACTTAGAAGTTGATTCAAATTGATTAATCGATGTTTTTCTTAAAAAGCACGAGATATCAATAAAGAATTAACGCGAACTAAGTTTCTCAAAATCAGTGTCCTGGATGCAACCAGGTCCTAAACTTAGAAGTTGATTCAAATTGATTAATCGATGTTTTTCTTAAAAGCACGAGATATCAATAAAGAATTAACGCGAACTAAGTTTTTCAAAATCAATATCCTGGATACAACTAGGTCCTAAACATAGAAGTTGATTCAAATTGATTAATTGATGTTTTTCTTAAAAAACATGAGATATCAATAGAGAATTAACGCGAACTAAGTCTTTCAAAATCAATATCCTGGAAATAACCAGGTCCTAAACTTAGATGTTGATTCAAATTAATTAATCGATGTTTTTCTTAAAAAGCACGAGATATCAATAAAGAATTAACGCGAACTAAATTTCTCAAAATCAATGTCCTGGATGCAACCAGGTCCTAAACTTAGAAGTTGATTCAAATTGATTAATCGATGTTTTTCTTAAAAAGCACGAGATATCAATAAAGAATTAACGCGAACTAAGTTTCTCCAAATCAATGTCCTGGATGCAACCAGGTCCTAAACTTAGAAGTTGATTCAAATTGATTAATCGATGTTTTCCTTAAAAAGCACGAGATATCAATAAAGAATTAACGCGAACTAAGTTTTTCAAAATCAATATCCTGGAAATAACCAGGTCCTAAACTTAGAAGTTGATTCAAATTGATTAATCGATGTTTTTCTCAAAAAGCAAGAGATATCAATAAAGAATTAACGCAAACTAAGTTTTTCAAAATCAATATCCTGGAAATAACCAGGTCCTAAACTTAGAAGTTGATTCAAATTGATTAATTGATGTTTTTCTAAAAAAACATGAGATATCAATATAGAATTAACGTGAACTAAGATTTTCAAAATCAATATCCTGGAAATTAGCAGGTCCTAAACTTAGAAGTTGATTCAAATTAATTAATCGATGATTTTCTTAAAAAGCACGAGAAATCAATAAAGAATTAACGCGAACTAAGTTTCTCAAAGTCAATGTCCTGGATGCAACCAGGTCCTAAACATAGAAGTTGATTCAAATTGATTAATCGATGTTTTTCTTAAAAAGCACGAGATATCAATAAAGAATTAATGCGAACTAAGTTTTTCAAAATCAATGTCCTGGATGCAACCAGGTCCTAAACTTAGAAGTTGATTCAAATTGTTTAATCGATGTTTTTCTTAAAAGCACGAGATATCAATAAAGAATTAACGCGAACTAAGTTTTTCAAAATCAATATCCTGGAAATAACCAGGTACTAAACTTAGAAGTTGATTCAAATTGATTAATTGATGTTTTTCTTAAAATGCACGAGATATTAATAAAAAAATTAATGCGAACTAAGTTTTTCAAAATCAATGTCCTGGATGAAACCAGGTCCTAAACTTAGA
This sequence comes from Humulus lupulus, assembly GCF_963169125.1. Classification (NCBI taxonomy): domain Eukaryota; kingdom Viridiplantae; phylum Streptophyta; class Magnoliopsida; order Rosales; family Cannabaceae; genus Humulus; species Humulus lupulus. The sequence goes on from NC_084793.1 coordinate 95,652,790, forward strand.
AGTCGATTCAAATTGATTAATCGATGTTTTTCTTAAAAAGCACGAGATATCAATAAAGAATTAATGCGAACTAAGTTTTTCAAAATCAATGTCCTGGATGTAACCAGGTCCTAAACTTAGAAGTTGATTCATATTGATTAATCGATGTTTTTCTTAAAAAGCACGAGATATCAATAAAGAATTAACGCGAACTAAGTTTCTCAAAATCAATGTCCTGGATGCAACCAGGTCCTAAACTTAGAAGTTGATTCAAATTGATTAATCGATGTTTTTCTTAAAAAGCACGAGATATCAATAAAGAATTAACGCGAACTAAGTTTCTCAAAATCAGTGTCCTGGATGCAACCAGGTCCTAAACTTAGAAGTTGATTCAAATTGAATAATCGATGTTTTTCTTAAAAGCACGAGATGTCAATAAAGAATTAACGTGAACTAAGTTTTTCAAAATCAATATCCTGGATACAACTAGGTCCTAAACTTAGAAGTTGATTCAAATTGATTAATTGATGTTTTTCTTAAAAAACATGAGATATCAATAGAGAATTAACGCGAACTAAGTTTTTCAAAATCAATATCCTGGAAATAACCAGGTCCTAAACTTAGATGTTGATTCAAATTAATTAATCGATGTTTTTCTTAAAAAGCACGAGATATCAATAAATAATTAACGCGAAATAAATTTCTCAAAATCAATGTCCTGGATGCAACCAGGTCCTAAACTTAGAAGTTGATTCAAATTGATTAATCGATGTTTTTCTTAAAAAGCACGAGATATCAATAAAGAATTAACGCGAACTAAGTTTCTCAAAATCAATGTCCTGGATGCAACCAGGTCCTAAACTTAGAAGTTGATTCAAATTGATTAATCGATGTTTTTCTTAAAAAGCACGAGATATCAATAAAGAATTAACGCGAACTAAGTTTTTCAAAATCAATATCCTGGAAATAACCAGGTCCTAAACTTAGAAGTTGATTCAAATTGATTAATCGATGTTTTTCTCAAAAAGCAAGAGATATCAATAAAGAATTAACGCGAACTAAGTTTTTCAAAATCAATATCCTGGAAATAACCAGGTCCTAAACTTAGAAGTTGATTCAAATTGATTAATTGATGTTTTTCTTAAAAAACATGAGATATCAATAAAGAATTAACGTGAACTAAGATTTTCAAAATCAATATCCTGGAAATTAGCAGGTCCTAAACTTAGAAGTTGATTCAAATTAATTAATCGATGTTTTTCTTAAAAGCAAGAGATATCAATAAAGAATTAACGCGAACTAAGTTTTTCAAAATCAATATCCTGGAAATAACCAGGTCCTAAACTTAGAAGTTGATTAAAATTGATTAATCGATGTTTTTCTTAAAATGCACGAGATATCAATAAAGAATTAACGCGAACTAAGTTTTTCAAAATCAATATCCTGGAAATAACCAGGTCCTAAACTTAGAAGTTGATTCAAATTGATTAATCGATGTTTTTCTTAAAAAGCACGAGATATCAATAAAGAATTAACACGAACTAAGTTTTTCAAAATCAATATCCTAGAAATAACTAGGTCCTATACTTAGAAGTTGATTCAAATTGATTAATTGATGTTTTTCTTAAAAAACACGAGATATCAATAAAGAATTAACGTGAACTAAGTTTTTCAAAATCAATATCCAGGAAATAACCAGGTCCTAAACTTAGAAGTTGATTCAAATTGATTAATCGATGTTATTCTTAAAAAGCACGAGATATCAATAAAGAATTAACGCGAACTAAGTTTCTCAAAATCAATGTCCTGGATGCAACCAGGTCCTAAACTTAGAAGTTGATTCAAATTGATTAATTGATGTTTTTCTTAAAAAGCACGAGATATCAATAAAGAATTAACGCGAACTAAGTATTTCAAAATCAATATCCTGGATGCAACCAGGTCCTAAACTTAGAAGTTGATTCAAATTGATTAATCGATGTTTTTCTTAAAAAGCACGAGATATCAATAAAGAATTAACGCGAACTAAGTTTTTCAAAATCTATAACCTGGAAATAACCAGGTCCTAAACTTAGAAGTTGATTCAAATTGATTAATCGATGTTTTTCTCAAAAAGCAAGAGATATCAATAAAGAATTAACGCGAACTAAGTTTTTCAAAATCAATATCCTGGAAATAACCAGGTCCTATACTTAGAAGTTGATTCAAATTGATTAATTGATGTTTTTCTTAAAAAACATGAGATATCAATAAAGAATTAACGTGAACTAAGATTTTCAAAATCAATATCATGGAAATTACCAGGTCCTAAACTTAGAAGTTGATACAAATTAATTAATCGATGTTTTTCTTAATAGCAAGAGATATCAATAAAGAATTAACGCGAACTAAGTTTTTCAAAATCAATATCCTGGAAATAACCAGGTCCTAAACTTAGAAGTTGATTAAAATTGATTAATCGATGTTTTTCTTAAAATGCACGAGATATCAATAAAGAATTAACGCGAACTAAGTTTTTCAAAATCAATATCCTGAAAATAACCAGGTCCTAAACTTAGAAGTTGATTCAAATTGATTAATCGATGTTTTTCTTAAAAAGCACGAGATATCAATAAAGAATTAACGCGAACTAAGTTTTTCAAAATCAATATCCTGGAAATAACTAGGTCCTAAACTTAGAAGTTGATTCAAATTGATTAATTGATGTTTTTCTTAAAAAACACGAGATATCAATAAAGAATTAACGTGAACTAAGTTTTTCAAAATCAATATCCAGGAAATAACCAGGTCCTAAACTTAGAAGTTGATTCAAATTGATTAATCGATGTTATTCTTAAAAAGCACGAGATATCAATAAAGAATTAATGCGAACTACGTTTCTCAAAATCAATGTCCTGGATGCAACCAGGTCCTAAACTTAGAAGTTGATTCAAATTGATTAATCGATGTTTTTCTTAAAAAGCACGAGATATCAATAAAGAATTAACGCGAACTAAGTACTTCAAAATCAATTTCCTGGATGCAACCAGGTCCTAAACTTAGAAGTTGATTCAAATTGATTAATCGATGTTTTTCTTAAAAAGCACGAGATATCAATAAAGAATTAACGCGAACTAAGTTTCTCAAAATCAGTGTCCTGGATGCAACCAGGTCCTAAACTTAGAAGTTGATTCAAATTGATTAATCGATGTTTTTCTTAAAAGCACGAGATATCAATAAAGAATTAACGCGAACTAAGTTTTTCAAAATCAATATCCTGGATACAACTAGGTCCTAAACATAGAAGTTGATTCAAATTGATTAATTGATGTTTTTCTTAAAAAACATGAGATATCAATAGAGAATTAACGCGAACTAAGTCTTTCAAAATCAATATCCTGGAAATAACCAGGTCCTAAACTTAGATGTTGATTCAAATTAATTAATCGATGTTTTTCTTAAAAAGCACGAGATATCAATAAAGAATTAACGCGAACTAAATTTCTCAAAATCAATGTCCTGGATGCAACCAGGTCCTAAACTTAGAAGTTGATTCAAATTGATTAATCGATGTTTTTCTTAAAAAGCACGAGATATCAATAAAGAATTAACGCGAACTAAGTTTCTCCAAATCAATGTCCTGGATGCAACCAGGTCCTAAACTTAGAAGTTGATTCAAATTGATTAATCGATGTTTTCCTTAAAAAGCACGAGATATCAATAAAGAATTAACGCGAACTAAGTTTTTCAAAATCAATATCCTGGAAATAACCAGGTCCTAAACTTAGAAGTTGATTCAAATTGATTAATCGATGTTTTTCTCAAAAAGCAAGAGATATCAATAAAGAATTAACGCAAACTAAGTTTTTCAAAATCAATATCCTGGAAATAACCAGGTCCTAAACTTAGAAGTTGATTCAAATTGATTAATTGATGTTTTTCTAAAAAAACATGAGATATCAATATAGAATTAACGTGAACTAAGATTTTCAAAATCAATATCCTGGAAATTAGCAGGTCCTAAACTTAGAAGTTGATTCAAATTAATTAATCGATGATTTTCTTAAAAAGCACGAGAAATCAATAAAGAATTAACGCGAACTAAGTTTCTCAAAGTCAATGTCCTGGATGCAACCAGGTCCTAAACATAGAAGTTGATTCAAATTGATTAATCGATGTTTTTCTTAAAAAGCACGAGATATCAATAAAGAATTAATGCGAACTAAGTTTTTCAAAATCAATGTCCTGGATGCAACCAGGTCCTAAACTTAGAAGTTGATTCAAATTGTTTAATCGATGTTTTTCTTAAAAGCACGAGATATCAATAAAGAATTAACGCGAACTAAGTTTTTCAAAATCAATATCCTGGAAATAACCAGGTACTAAACTTAGAAGTTGATTCAAATTGATTAATTGATGTTTTTCTTAAAATGCACGAGATATTAATAAAAAAATTAATGCGAACTAAGTTTTTCAAAATCAATGTCCTGGATGAAACCAGGTCCTAAACTTAGAAGTCGATTCAAATTGATTAATCGATGTTTTTCTTAAAAAGCACGAGATATCAATAAAGAATTAATGCGAACTAAGTTTTTCAAAATCAATGTCCTGGATGTAACCAGGTCCTAAACTTAGAAGTTGATTCATATTGATTAATCGATGTTTTTCTTAAAAAGCACGAGATATCAATAAAGAATTAACGCGAACTAAGTTTCTCAAAATCAATGTCCTGGATGCAACCAGGTCCTAAACTTAGAAGTTGATTCAAATTGATTAATCGATGTTTTTCTTAAAAGCACGAGATATCAATAAAGAATTAACGCGAACTAAGTTTTTCAAAATCAATATCCTGGAAATAACCAGGTCCTAAACTTAGAAGTTGATTCAAATTGATTAATCGATGTTTTTCTTAAAAAGCACGAGATATCAATAAAGAATTAACGCGAACTAAGTTTTTCAAAATCAATATCCTGGAAATAACTAGGTCCTAAACTTAGAAGTTGATTTAAAATGATCAGTCGATGTCTTTCTTAAAAAACACGAGATATCAATAAAGAATTAACGTGAACTAAGTTTTTCAAAATCAATATCCTGGAAATAACCAGGTCCTAAACTTAGAAGTTTATTCAAATTGATTAATCCTTGTTTTTCTTAAAAAGCACGAGATATCAATAAAGAATTAATGCGAACTAAGTTTTTCAAAATCAATGTCCTGGATGCAACCAGGTCCTAAACTTAGAAGTTGATTCAAATTGATTAATTGATGTTTTTCTTAAAAAACACGAGATATCAATAAAGAATTAACGTGAACTAAGTTTTTCAAAATCAATATCCTGGAAATAACCAGGTCCTAAACTTAGAAGTTGATTCAAATTGATTAATCGATGTTTTTCTTAAAAGCACGAGATATCAATAAAGAATTAACGCGAACTAAGTTTTTCAAAATCAATATCGTGGAAATAACCAGGTACTAAACTTCGAAGTTGATTCAAATTGATTAATTGATGTTTTTCTTATAAAACATGAGATATCAATAAAGAATTAACGTGAACAAATCTTTTCAAAATCAGTATCCTGGAAATAACCGGGTCCTAAACTTAGAAGTTGATTCAAATTGATTAATTGATGTTTTTCTTAAAAAACATGAGATATCAATAAAGTATTAACGTGAACTAAGATTTTCAAAATCAATATCCTGGAAATTAGCAGTTCCTAAACATAGAAGTTGATTCAAATTAATTAATCGATGTTTTTCTTCAAAGCAAGAGACATCAATAAAGAATTAAAGCGAACTAAGTTTTTCAAAATCAATATCCTGGAAATAACTAGGTCCTAAACTTAGAAGTTTATTCAAATTGATTAATCGATGTCTTTCTTAAAAAACACGAGATATCAATAAAGAATTAACGTGAACTAAGTTTCTCAAAATCAATGTCCAGGAAATAACCAGGTCCTAAACTTAGAAGTTGATTCAAATTGATTAATCGATGTTTTTCTTAAAAAGCACGAGATATCAATAAAGAATTAACGCGAACTAAGTATTTCAAAATCAATATCCTGGATGCAACCAGGTCCTAAACTTAGAAGTTGATTCAAATTGATTAATCGATGTTTTTCTTAAAAAGCACGAGATATCAATAAAGAATTAACGCGAACTAAGTTTCTCAAAATCAGTGTCCTGGATGCAACCAGGTCCTAAACTTAGAAGTTGATTCAAATTGATTAATCGATGTTTTTCTTAAAAGCACGAGATGTCAATAAAGAATTAACGCGAACTAAGTTTCTCAAAATCAGTGTCCTGGATGCAACCAGGTCCTAAACTAAGAAGTTGATTCAAATTGATTAATCGATGTTTTTCTTAAAAGCACGAGATGTCAATAGAGAATTAACGTGAACTAAGTTTTTCAAAATCAATATCCTGGATACAACTAGGTCCTAAACTTAGAAGTTGATTCAAATTGATTAATTGATGTTTTTCTTAAAAAACATGAGATATCAATAGAGAATTAACGCGAACTAAATTTTTCAAAATCAATATCCTGGAAATAACCAGGTCCTAAACTTAGATGTTGATTCAAATTGATTAATCGATGTTTTTCTCAAAAAGCAAGAGATATCAATAAAGAATTAACGCGAACTAAGTTTTTCAAAATCAATATCCTGGAAATAACCAGGTCCTAAACTTAGAAGTTGATTCAAATTGATTAATTGATGTTTTTCTTAAAAAACATGAGATATCAATAAAGAATTAACGTGAACTAAGATTTTCAAAATCAATATCCTGGAAATTAGCAGGTCCTAAACATAGAAGTTGATTCAAATTAATTAATCGATGTTTTTCGTAAAAGCAAGAGATATCAATAAAGAATTAACGCGAACTAAGTTTTTCAAAATCAATATCCTGGAAATAACCAGGTCCTAAACTTAGAAGTTGATTAAAATTGATTAATCGATGTTTTTCTTAAAATGCACGAGAGATCAATAAAGAATTAACGCGAACTAAGTTTTTCAAAATCAATATCCTGGAAATAACCAGGTCCTAAACTTAGAAGTTGATTCAAATTGATTAATCGATGTTTTTCTTAAAAAGCACGAGATATCAATAAAGAATTAACGCGAACTAAGTTTTTCAAAATCAATATCCAGGAAATAACTAGGTCCTAAACTTAGAAGTTGATTCAAATTGATTAATCGATGTTATTCTTAAAAAGCACGAGATATCAATAAAGAATTAACGCGAACTAAGTTTCTCAAAATCAATGTCCTGGATGCAACCAGGTCCTAAACTTAGAAGTTGATTCAAATTGATTAATCGATGTTTTTCTTAAAAAGCACGAGATATCAATAAAGAATTAACGCGAACTAAGTTTCTCAAAATCAGTGTCCTGGATGCAACCAGGTCCTAAACTTAGAAGTTGATTCAAATTGATTAATCGATGTTTTTCTTAAAAGCACGAGATATCAATAAAGAATTAACGCGAACTAAGTTTTTCAAAATCAATATCCTGGATACAACTAGGTCCTAAACTTAGAAGTTGATTCAAATTGATTAATTGATGTTTTTCTTAAAAAACATGAGATATCAATAGAGAATTAACGCGAACTAAGTTTTTCAAAATCAATATCCTGGAAATAACCAGGTCCTAAACTTAGATGTTGATTCAAATTAATTAATCGATGTTTTTCTTAAAAAGCACGAGATATCAATAAAGAATTAACGCGAACTAAATTTCTCAAAATCAATGTCCTGGATGCAACCAGGTCCTAAACTTAGAAGTTGATTCAAATTGATTAATCGATGTTTTTCTTAAAAAGCACGAGATATCAATAAAGAATTAACGCGAACTAAGTTTCTCCAAATCAATGTCCTGGATGCAACCAGGTCCTAAACTTAGAAGTTGATTCAAATTGATTAATCGATGTTTTTCTTAAAAAGCACGAGATATCAATAAAGAATTAACGCGAACTAAATTTTTCAAAATCAATATCCTGGAAATAACCAGGTCCTAAACTTAGATGTTGATTCAAATTGATTAATCGATGTTTTTCTCAAAAAGCAAGAGATATCAATAAAGAATTAACGCGAACTAAGTTTTTCAAAATCAATATCCTGGAAATAACCAGGTCCTAAACTTAGAAGTTGATTCAAATTGATTAATTGATGTTTTTCTTAAAAAACATGAGATATCAATAAAGAATTAACGTGAACTAAGATTTTCAAAATCAATATCCTGGAAATTAGCAGGTCCTAAACATAGAAGTTGATTCAAATTAATTAATCGATGTTTTTCGTAAAAGCAAGAGATATCAATAAAGAATTAACGCGAACTAAGTTTTTCAAAATCAATATCCTGGAAATAACCAGGTCCTAAACTTAGAAGTTGATTAAAATTGATTAATCGATGTTTTTCTTAAAATGCACGAGAGATCAATAAAGAATTAACGCGAACTAAGTTTTTCAAAATCAATATCCTGGAAATAACCAGGTCCTAAACTTAGAAGTTGATTCAAATTGATTAATCGATGTTTTTCTTAAAAAGCACGAGATATCAATAAAGAATTAACGCGAACTAAGTTTTTCAAAATCAATATCCAGGAAATAACTAGGTCCTAAACTTAGAAGTTGATTCAAATTGATTAATCGATGTTATTCTTAAAAAGCACGAGATATCAATAAAGAATTAACGCGAACTAAGTTTCTCAAAATCAATGTCCTGGATGCAACCAGGTCCTAAACTTAGAAGTTGATTCAAATTGATTAATCGATGTTTTTCTTAAAAAGCACGAGATATCAATAAAGAATTAACGCGAACTAAGTTTCTCAAAATCAGTGTCCTGGATGCAACCAGGTCCTAAACTTAGAAGTTGATTCAAATTGATTAATCGATGTTTTTCTTAAAAGCACGAGATATCAATAAAGAATTAACGCGAACTAAGTTTTTCAAAATCAATATCCTGGATACAACTAGATCCTAAACTTAGAAGTTGATTCAAATTGATTAATTGATGTTTTTCTTAAAAAACATGAGATATCAATAGAGAATTAACGCGAACTAAGTTTTTCAAAATCAATATCCTGGAAATAACCAGGTCCTAAACTTAGATGTTGATTCAAATTAATTAATCGATGTTTTTCTTAAAAAGCACGAGATATCAATAAAGAATTAACGCGAACTAAATTTCTCAAAATCAATGTCCTGGATGCAACCAGGTCCTAAACTTAGAAGTTGATTCAAATTGATTAATCGATGTTTTTCTTAAAAAGCACGAGATATCAATAAAGAATTAACGCGAACTAAGTTTCTCCAAATCAATGTCCTGGATGCAACCAGGTCCTAAACTTAGAAGTTGATTCAAATTGATTAATCGATGTTTTTCTTAAAAAGCACGAGATATCAATAAAGAATTAACGCGAACTAAGTTTTTCAAAATCAATATCCTGGAAATAACCAGGTCCTAAACTTAGAAGTTGATTCAAATTGATTAATCGATGTTTTTCTCAAAAAGCAAGAGATATCAATAAAGAATTAACGCAAACTAAGTTTTTCAAAATCAATATCCTGGAAATAACCAGGTCCTAAACTTAGAAGTTGATTCAAATTGATTAATTGATGTTTTTCTTAAAAAACATGAGATATCAATATAGAATTAACGTGAACTAAGATTTTCAAAATCAATATCCTGGAAATTAGCAGGTCCTAAACTTAGAAGTTGATTCAAATTAATTAATCGATGATTTTCTTAAAAAGCACGAGATATCAATAAAGAATTAACGCAAACTAAGTTTCTCAAAATCAATGTCCTGGATGCAACCAGGTCCTAAACTTAGAAGTTGATTCAAATTGATTAATCGATGTTTTTCTTAAAAAGCACGAGATATCAATAAAGAATTAATGCGAACTAAGTTTTTCAAAATCAATGTCCTGGATGCAACCAGGTCCTAAACTTAGAAGTTGATTCAAATTGTTTAATCGATGTTTTTCTTAAAAAGCACGAGATATCAATAAAGAATTAACGCGAACTAAGTTTCTCAAAATCAATGTCCTGGATGCAACCAGGTCCTAAATTTAGAAGTTGATTCAAATTGATTAATCGATGTTTTTCTTAAAAGCACGAGATATCAATAAAGAATTAACGCGAACTAAGTTTTTCAAAATAAATATCCTGGAAATAACAAGGTACTAAACTTAGAAGTTGATTCAAATTGATTAATTGATGTTTTTCTTAAAAAGCACGAGATATTAATAAAAAAATTAATGCGAACTAAGTTTTTCAAAATCTGTGTCCTGGATGAAACCAGGTCCTAAACTTAGAAGTCGATTCAAATTGATTAATCGATGTTTTTTTCTTAAAAAGCACGAGATATCAATAAAGAATTAATGCGAACTAAGTTTTTCAAAATCAATGTCCTGGATGTAACCAGGTCCTAAACTTAGAAGTTGATTCATATTGATTAATCGATGTTTTTCTTAAAAAGCACGAGATATCAATAAAGAATTAACGCGAACTATGTTTCTCAAAATCAATGTTCTGGATGCAACCAGGTCCTAAACTTAGAAGTTGATTCAAATTGATTAATCGATGTTTTTCTTAAAAGCACGACATATCAATAAAGAATTAACGCGAACTAAGTTTTTCAAAATCAATATCCTGGAAATAACCAGGTCCTAAACTTAGAAGTTGATTCAAATTGATTAATCGATGTTTTTCTTAAAAAGCACGAGATATCAATATAGAATTAACGCGAACTAAGTTTTTCAAAATCAATATTCTGGAAATAACTAGGTCCTAAACATAGAAGTTGATTTAAAATGATCAGTCGATGTCTTTCTTAAAAAACACGAGATATCAATAAAGAATTAACGTGAACTAAGTTTTTCAAAATCAATATCCTGGAAATAACCAGGTCCTAAACTTAGAAGTTTATTCAAATTGATTAATCCTTGTTTTTCTTAAAAAGCACGAGACATCAATAAAGAATTAATGCGAACTAAGTTTTTCAAAATCAATGTCCTGGATGCAACCAGGTCCTAAACTTAGAAGTTGATTCAAATTGATTAATTGATGTTTTTCTTAAAAAACACGAGATATCAATAAAGAATTAACGTGAACTAAGTTTTTCAAAATCAATATCCTGGAAATAACCAGGTCCTAAACTTAGAAGTTGATTCAAATTGATTAATTGATGTTTTTCTTAAAAAACATGAGATATCAATAAAGAATTAACGTGAACTAAGATTTTCAAAATCAATATCCTGGAAATTAGCAGGTCCTAAACTTAGAAGTTGATTCAAATTAATTAATCGATGTTTTTCTTAAAAGCAAGAGATATCAATAAAGAATTAACGCGAACTAAGTTTTTCAAAATCAATATCCTGGAAATAACTAGGTCCTAAACTTAGAAGTTTATTAAAATTGATTAATCGATGTCTTTCTTAAAAAACACGAGATATTAATAAAAAAATTAATGTGAACTAAGTTTTTCAAAATCAATGTCTTGGATGCAACCAGGTCCTAAACTAATAAGTAGATTTAAATTGATTAATCCATGTTTTTCTTAAAAAGCAAGAGATATTAATAAAAAAATTAATGCGAACTAAGTTTTTCAAAATAAATGTCCTGGACGAAACCAGGTCCTAAACTTAGAAGTTGATTCAAATTGATTAATCGATGTTTTTCTTAAAAAGCACGAGATATCAATAAAGAATTAATGCGAACTAAGTTTTTCAAAATCAATGTCCTGGATGCAACCAGGTCCTAAACTTAGAAGTTGATTCAAATTGATTAATCGATGTTTTTCTTAAAAAGCATGAGATATCAATAAAGAATTAACGCGAACTAAGTTTCTCAAAATCAATGTCCTGGATGCAACCAGGTCCTAAACTTAGAAGTTGATTCAAATTGATTAATCGATGTTTTTCTTAAAAGCACGAGATATCAATAAAGAATTAACGCGAACTAAGTTTTTCAAAATCAATATCCTGGAAATAACCAGGTCCTAAACTTAGAAGTTGATTCAAATTGATTAATCGATGTTTTTCTTAAAAAGCACGAGATATCAATAAAGAATTAACGCGAACTAAGTTTTTCAAAATCAATATCCTTGAAATAACTAGGTCCTAAACTTAGAAGTTGATTTAAAATGATCAGTCGATGTCTTTCTTAAAAAACACGAGATATCAATAAAGAATTAACGTGAACTAAGTTTTTCAAAATCAATATCCTGGAAATAACCAGGTCCTAAACTTAGAAGTTTATTCAAATTGATTAATCCTTGTTTTTCTTAAAAAGCACGAGATATCAATAAAGAATTAATGCGAACTAAGTTTTTTAAAATCAATGTCCTGGATGCAACCAGGTCCTAAACTTAGAACTTGATTCAAATTGTTTAATCGATGTTTTTCTTAAAAAGCACGAGATATCAATAAAGAATTAACGCGAACTAAGTTTCTCAAAATCAATGTCCTAGATGCAACCAGGTCCTAAATTTAGAAGTTGATTCAAATTGATTAATCGATGTTTTTCTTAAAAGCACGAGATATCAATAAAGAATTAACGCGAACTAAGTTTTTCAAAATAAATATCCTGGAAATAACAAGGTACTAAACTTAGAAGTTGATTCAAATTGATTAATTGATGTTTTTCTTAAAAAGCACGAGATATTAATAAAAAAATTAATGCGAACTAAGTTTTTCAAAATCAATGTCCTGGATGAAACCAGGTCCTAAACTTAGAAGTCGATTCAAATTGATTAATCGATGTTTTTTTCTTAAAAAGCACGAGATATCAATAAAGAATTAATGCGAACTAAGTTTTTCAAAATCAATGTCCTGGATGTAACCAGGTCCTAAACTTAGAAGTTGATTCATATTGATTAATCGATGTTTTTCTTAAAAAGCACGAGATATCAATAAAGAATTAACGCGAACTATGTTTCTCAAAATCAATGTTCTGGATGCAACCAGGTCCTAAACTTAGAAGTTGATTCAAATTGATTAATCGATGTTTTTCTTAAAAGCACGACATATCAATAAAGAATTAACGCGAACTAAGTTTTTCAAAATCAATATCCTGGAAATAACCAGGTCCTAAACTTAGAAGTTGATTCAAATTGATTAATCGATGTTTTTCTTAAAAAGCACGAGATATCAATAAAGAATTAACGCGAACTAAGTTTTTCAAAATCAATATTCTGGAAATAACTAGGTCCTAAACATAGAAGTTGATTTAAAATGATCAGTCGATGTCTTTCTTAAAAAACACGAGATATCAATAAAGAATTAACGTGAACTAAGTTTTTCAAAATCAATATCCTGGAAATAACCAGCTCCTAAACTTAGAAGTTTATTCAAATTGATTAATCCTTCTTTTTCTTAAAAAGCACGAGACATCAATAAAGAATTAATGCGAACTAAGTTTTTCAAAATCAATGTCCTGGATGCAACCAGGTCCTAAACTTAGAAGTTGATTCAAATTGATTAATTGATGTTTTTCTTAAAAAACACGAGATATCAATAAAGAATTAACGTGAACTAAGTTTTTCAAAATCAATATCCTGGAAATAACCAGGTCCTCAACTTAGAAGTTGGTTCAAATTGATTAATCGATGGTTTTCTTAAAAGCACGAGATATCAATAAAGAATTAACGCGAACTAAGTTTTTCAAAATCAATATCGTGGAAATAACCAGGTACTAAACTTAGAAATTGATTCAAATTGATTAATTGATGTTTTTCTTAAAATACATGAGATATCAATAAAGAATTAACGTGAACAAATCTTTTCAAAATCAGTATCCTGGAAATAACCAGGTCCTAAACTTAGAAGTTGATTCAAATTGATTAATTGATGTTTTTCTTAAAAAACATGAGATATCAATAAAGAATTAACGTGAACTAAGATTTTCAAAATCAATATCCTGGAAATTAGCAGGTCCTAAACTTAGAAGTTGATTCAAATTAATTAATCGATGTTTTTCTTAAAAGCAAGAGATATCAATAAAGAATTAACGCGAACTAAGTTTTTCAAAATCAATATCCTGGAAATAACCAGGTCCTAAACTTAGAAGTTGATTCAAATTGATTAATTGATGTTTTTCTTAAAAAACATGAGATATCAATAAAGAATTAACGTGAACTAAGATTTTCAAAATCAATATCCTGGAATTTAGCAGGTCCTAAACTTAGAAGTTGATTCAAATTAATTAATCGATGTTTTTCTTAAAAGCAAGAGATATCAATAAAGAATTAACGCGAACTAAGTTTTTCAAAATCAATATCCTGGAAATAACCAGGTCCTAAACTTAGAAGTTGATTAAAATTGATTAATCGATGTTTTTCTTAAAATGCACGAGATATCAATAAAGAATTAACGCGAACTAAGTTTTTCAAAATCAAATTCCAGAAAATAACCTGGTCCTAAACTTAGAAGTTGATTCAAATTGATTAATCGATGTTTTTCTTAAAAAGCACGAGATATCAATAAAGAATTAATGCGAACTAAGTTTTTCAAAATCAATATCCTGGAAATAACTAGGTCCTAAACTTAGAAGTTTATTAAAATTGATTAATCGATGTCTTTCTTAAAAAACACGAGATATTAATAAAAAAATTAATGTGAACTAAGTTTTTCAAAATCAATGTCTTGGATGCAACCAGGTCCTAAACTAATAAGTTGATTTAAATTGATTAATCCATGTTTTTCTTAAAAAGCAAGAGATATTAATAAAAAAATTAATGCGAACTAAGTTTTTCAAAATAAATGTCCTGGACGAAACCAGGTCCTAAACTTAGAAGTTGATTCAAATTGATTAATCGATGTTTTTCTTAAAAAGCACGAGATATCAATAAAGAATTAATGCGAACTAAGTTTTTCAAAATCAATGTCCTGGATGCAACCAGGTCCTAAACTTAGAAGTTGATTCAAATTGATTAATCGATGTTTTTCTTAAAAAGCATGAGATATCAATAAAGAATTAACGCGAACTAAGTTTCTCAAAATCAATGTCCTGGATGCAACCAGGTCCTAAACTTAGAAGTTGATTCAAATTGATTAATCGATGTTTTTCTTAAAAGCACGAGATATCAATAAAGAATTAACGCGAACTAAGTTTTTCAAAATCAATATCCTGGAAATAACCAGGTCCTAAACTTAGAAGTTGATTCAAATTGATTAATCGATGTTTTTCTTAAAAAGCACGAGATATCAATAAAGAATTAACGCGAACTAAGTTTTTCAAAATCAATATCCTGGAAATAAGTAGGTCCTAAACTTAGAAGTTGATTTAAAATGATCAGTCGATGTGTTTCTTAAAAAACACGAGATATCAATAAAGAATTAACGTGAACTAAGTTTTTCAAAATCAATATCCTGGAAATAACCAGGTCCTAAACTTAGAAGTTTATTCAAATTGATTAATCCTTGTTTTTCTTAAAAAGCACGAGATATCAATAAAGAATTAATGCGAACTAAGTTTTTTAAAATCAATGTCCTGGATGCAACCAGGTCCTAAACTTAGAAGTTGATTCAAATTGTTTAATCGATGTTTTTCTTAAAAAGCACGAGATATCAATAAAGAATTAACGCGAACTAAGTTTCTCAAAATCAATGTCCTAGATGCAACCAGGTCCTAAATTTAGAAGTTGATTCAAATTGATTAATCGATGTTTTTCTTAAAAGCACGAGATATCAATAAAGAATTAACGCGAACTAAGTTTTTCAAAATAAATATCCTGGAAATAACAAGGTACTAAACTTAGAAGTTGATTCAAATTGATTAATTGATGTTTTTCTTAAAAAGCACGAGATATTAATAAAAAAATTAATGCGAACTAAGTTTTTCAAAATCAATGTCCTGGATGAAACCAGGTCCTAAACTTAGAAGTCGATTCAAATTGATTAATCGATGTTTTTCTTAAAAAGCACGAGATATCAATAAAGAATTAATGCGAACTAAGTTTTTCAAAATCAATGTCCTGGATGTAACCAGGTCCTAAACTTAGAAGTTGATTCATATTGATTAATCGATGTTTTTCTTAAAAAGCACGAGATATCAATAAAGAATTAACGCGAACTATGTTTCTCAAAATCAATGTTCTGGATGCAACCAGGTCCTAAACTTAGAAGTTGATTCAAATTGATTAATCGATGTTTTTCTTAAAAGCACGACATATCAATAAAGAATTAACGCGAACTAAGTTTTTCAAAATCAATATCCTGGAAATAACCAGGTCCTAAACTTAGAAGTTGATTCAAATTGATTAATCGATATTTTTCTTAAAAAGCACGAGATATCAATAAAGAATTAACGCGAACTAAGTTTTTCAAAATCAATATCCTGGAAATAACTAGGTCCTAAACTTAGAAGTTGATTTAAAATGATCAGTCGATGTCTTTCTTAAAAAACACGAGATATCAATAAAGAATTAACGTGAACTAAGTTTTTCAAAATCAATATCCTGGAAATAACCAGGTCCTAAACTTAGAAGTTTATTCAAATTGATTAATCCTTGTTTTTCTTAAAAAGCACGAGATATCAATAAAGAATTAATGCGAACTAAGTTTTTCAAAATCAATGTCCTGGATGCAACCAGGTCCTAAACTTAGAAGTTGATTCAAATTGATTAATTGATGTTTTTCTTAAAAAACACGAGATATCAATAAAGAATTAACGTGAACTAAGTTTTTCAAAATCAATATCCTGGAAATAACCAGGTCCTAAACTTAGAAGTTGGTTCAAATTGATTAATCGATGTTTTTCTTAAAAGCACGAGATATCAATAAAGAATTAACGCGAACTAAGTTTTTCAAAATCAATATCGTGGAAATAACCAGGTACTAAACTTAGAAGTTGATTCAAATTGATTAATTGATGTTTTTCTTAAAATACATGAGATATCAATAAAGAATTAACGTGAACAAATCTTTTCAAAATCAGTATCCTGGAAATAACAAGGTCCTAAACTTAGAAGTTGATTCAAATTGATTAATTGATGTTTTTCTTAAAAAACATGAGATATCAATAAAGAATTAACGTGAACTAAGATTTTCAAAATCAATATCCTGGAAATTAGCAGGTCCTAAACTTAGAAGTTGATTCAAATTAATTAATCGATGTTTTTCTTAAAAGCAAGAGATATCAATAAAGAATTAACGCGAACTAAGTTTTTCAAAATCAATATCCTGGAAATTACTAGGTCCTAAACTTAGAAGTTTATTAAAATTGATTAATCGATGTCTTTCTTAAAAACACGAGATATTAATAAAAAAATTAATGCGAACTAAGTTTTTCAAAATCAATGTCTTGGATGCAACCAGGTCCTAAACTAATAAGTTGATTTAAATTGATTAATCCATGTTTTTCTTAAAAAGCAAGAGATATTAATAAAAAAATTAATGCGAACTAAGTTTTTCAAAATCAATGTCCTGGACGAAACCAGGTCCTAAACTTAGAAGTTGATTCAAATTGATTAATCGATGTTTTTCTTAAAAAGCACGAGATATCAATAAAGAATTAATGCGAACTAAGTTTTTCAAAATCAATGTCCTGGATGCAACCAGGTCCTAAACATAGAAGTTGATTCAAATTGATTAATCGATGTTCTTCTTAAAAAGCACGAGATATCAATAAAGATTTAACGCGAACTAAGTTTCTCAAAATCAATGTCCTGGATGCAACCAGGTCCTAAACTTAGAAGTTGATTCAAATTGATTAATCGATGTTTTTCTTAAAAGCACGAGATATCAATAAAGAATTAACGCGAACTAAGTTTTTCAAAATCAATATCCTGGAAATAACCAGGTCCTAAACTTAGAAGTTGATTCAAATTGATTAATCGATGTTTTTCTTAAAAAGCACGAGATATCAATAAAGAATTTACGCGAACTAAGTTTTTCAAAATCAATATCCTGGAAATGACCAGGTCCTAAACTTAGAAGTTTATTCAAATTGATTAATCCTTGTTTTTCTTAAAAAGCACGAGATATCAATAAAGAATTAATGCGAACTAAGTTTTTCAAAATCAATGTCCTGGATGCAACCAGGTCCAAAACTTAGAAGTTGATTCAAATTGTTTAATCGATGTTTTTCTTAAAAAGCACGAGATATCAATAAAGAATTAACGCGAACTAAGTTTCTCAAAATCAATGTCCTAGATGCAACCAGGTCCTAAATTTAGAAGTTGATTCAAATTGATTAATCGATGTTTTTCTTAAAAGCACGAGATATCAATAAAGAATTAACGCGAACTAAGTTTTTCAAAATAAATATCCTGGAAATAACAAGGTACTAAACTTAGAAGTTGATTCAAATTGATTAATTGATGTTTTTCTTAAAAAACACGAGATATTAATAAAAAAATTAATGCGAACTAAGTTTTTCAACATCAATGTCCTGGATGAAACCAGGTCCTAAACTTAGAAGTCGTTTCAAATTGATTAATCGATGTTTTTCTTAAAAAGCACGAGATATCAATAAAGAATTAATGCGAACTAAGTTTTTCAAAATCAATGTCCTGGATGTAACCAGGTCCTAAACTTAGAAGTTGATTCATATTGATTAATCGATGTTTTTCTTAAAAAGCACGAGATATCAATAAAGAATTAACGCGAACTATGTTTCTCAAAATCAATGTTCTGGATGCAACCAGGTCCTAAACTTAGAAGTTGATTCAAATTGATTAATCGATGTTTTTCTTTAAAGCACGACATATCAATAAAGAATTAACGCGAACTAAGTTTTTCAAAATCAATATCCTGGAAATAACCAGGTCCTAAACTTAGAAGTTGATTCAAATTGATTAATCGATGTTTTTCTTAAAAAGCACGAGATATCAATAAAGAATTAACGCGAACTAAGTTTTTCAAAATCAATATCCTGGAAATAACTAGGTCCTAAACTTAGAAGTTGATTTAAAATGATCAGTCGATGTCTTTCTTAAAAAACACGAGATATCAATAAAGAATTAACGTGAACTAAGTTTTTCAAAATCAATATCCTGGAAATAACCAGGTCCTAAACTTAGAAGTTTATTCATATTGATTAATCCTTGTTTTTCTTAAAAAGCACGAGATATCAATAAAGAATTAATGCGAACTAAGTTTTTCAAAATCAATGTCCTGGATCCAACCAGGTCCTAAACTTAAAAGTTGATTCAAATTGATTAATTGATGTTTTTCTTAAAAAACACGAGATATCAATAAAGAATTAACGTGAACTAAGTTTTTCAAAATCAATATCCTGGAAATAACCAGGTCCTAAACTTAGAAGTTGGTTCAAATTGATTAATCGATGTTTTTCTTAAAAGCACGAGATATCAATAAAGAATTAACGCGAACTAAGTTTTTCAAAATCAATATCGTGGAAATAACCAGGTACTAAACTTAGAAGTTGATTCAAATTGATTAATTGATGTTTTTCATAAAATACATGAGATATCAATAAAGAATTAACGTGAACAAATCTTTTCAAAATCAGTATCCTGGAAATAACCAGGTCCTAAACTTAGAAGTTGATTCAAATTGATTAATTGATGTTTTTCTTAAAAAACATGAGATATCAATAAAGAATTAACGTGAACAAAGATTTTCAAAATCAATATCCTGGAAATTAGCAGGTCCTAAACTTAGAAGTTGATTCAAATTAATTAATCGATGTTTTTCATAAAAGCAAGAGATATCAATAAAGAATTAACGCGAACTAAGTTTTTCAAAATCAATATCCTGGAAATAACCAGGTCCTAAACTTAGAAGTTGATTCAAATTGATTAATTGATGTTTTTCTTAAAAAACACGAGATATCAATAAAGAATTAACGTGAACTAAGATTTTCAAAATCAATATCCTGGAAATTAGCAGGTCCTAAACTTAGAAGTTGATTCAAATTAATTAATCGATGTTTTTCTTAAAATGCACGAGATATCAATAAAGAATTAACGCGAACTAAGTTTTTCAAAATCAATATCCTGGAAATAACCAGGTCCTAAACTTAGAAGTTGATTCAAATTGATTAATCGATGTTTTTCTTAAAAAGCACGAGATATCAATAAAGAATTAACGCGAACTAAGTTTTTCAAAATCAATATCCTGGAAATAACTAGGTCCTAAACTTAGAAGTTTATTCAAATTGATTAATCGATGTCTTTCTTAAAAAACACGAGATATTAATAAAAAAATTAATGCGAACTAAGTTTTTCAAAATCAATGTCTTGGATGCAACCAGGTCCTAAACTAATAAGTTGATTTAAATTGATTAATCCATGTTTTTCTTAAAAAGCAAGAGATATTAATAAAAAAATTAATGCGAACTAAGTTTTTCAAAATCAATGTCCTGGACGAAACCAGGTCCTAAACTTAGAAGTTGATTCAAATTGATTAATCGATGTTTTTCTTAAAAAGCACGAGATATCAATAAAGAATTAATGCGAACTAAGTTTTTCAAAATCAATGTCCTGGATGCAACCAGGTCCTAAACTTAGAAGTTGATTCAAATTGATTAATCGATGTTTTTCTTAAAAAGCACGAGATATCAATAAAGAATTAACGCGAACTAAGTTTCTCAAAATCAATGTCCTTGATGCAACCAGGTCCTAAACTTAGAAGTTGATTCAAAATGATTAATCGATGTTTTTCTTAAAAGCACGAGATATCAATAAAGAATTAACGCGAACTAAGTTTTTCAAAATCAATATCCTGGAAATAACCAGGTCCTAAACTTAGAAGTTGATTCAAATTGATTAATCGATGTTTTTCTTAAAAAGCACGAGATATCAATAAAGAATTAACGCGAACTAAGTTTTTCAAAATCAATATCCTGGAAATAACTAGGTCCTAAACTTAGAAGTTGATTTAAAATGATCAGTCGATGTCTTTCTTAAAAAACACGAGATATCAATAAAGAATTAACGTGAACTAAGTTTTTCAAAATCAATATCCTGGAAATAACCAGGTCCTAAACTTAGAAGTTTATTCAAATTGATTAATCCTTGTTTTTTTTAAAGAGCACGAGATATCAATAAAGAATTAATGCGAACTAAGTATTTCAAAATCAATGTCCTGGATGCAACCAGGTCCTAAACTTAGAAGTTGATTCAAATTGATTAATTGATGTTTTTCTTAAAAAACACGAGATATCAATAAAGAATTAACGTGAATTAAGTATTTCAAAATCAATATCCTGGAAATAACCAGGTCCTAAACTTAGAAGTTGATTCAAATTGATTAATCGATGTTTTTCTTAAAAGCACGAGATATCAATAAAGAATTAACGCGAACTAAGTTTTTCAAAATCAATATCCTGGAAATAACCAGGTACAAAACTTAGAAGTTGATTCAAATTGATTAATTGATGTTTTTCTTAAAAAACATGAGATATCAATAAAGAATTAACGTGAACAAATCTTTTCAAAATTAGTATCCTGGAAATAACCAGGTCCTAAACTTAGAAGTTGATTCAAATTGATTAATTGATGTTTTTCTTAAAAAACATGAGATATCAATAAAGAATTAACGTGAACTAAGATTTTCAAAATCAATATCCTGGAAATTAGCAGGTCCTAAACTTAGAAGTTGATTCAAATTAATTAATCGATGTTTTTCTTAATAGCAAGAGATATCAATAAAGAATTAACGAGAACTAAGTTTTTCAAAATCAATATCCTGGAAATAACCAGGTCCTAAACTTAGAAGTTGATTCAAATTGATTAATTTATGTTTTTCTTAAAAAACATGAGATATCAATAAAGAATTAACGTGAACTAAGATTTTCAAAATCAATATCCTGGAAATTAGCAGGTCCTAAACTTAGAAGTTGATTCAAATTAATTAATCGATGTTTTTCTTAAAAGCAAGAGATATCAATAAAGAATTGTAGAGTCCAAGAACTTTACTTTGCTAATTGTTTAGTAGTATTATAGTATGTTTAGTGTTATCATTGTTACTTTGGATTTTTGGTTCAGACCGGGAGTTATTTGGACACTCATAGTAGTACTTATAGATTTTCTAAGTTTAACCTATAGTTTAAGAATATTAAGTATAACCTAAGGTTTGATTAATGTGTCTGATATTAAGGAATATATTATTATATTATAAGGTTTAGACATCAACCAATAGGATTTTAAGCACATGTTTTGAATGGTAATTAAGGATTTAGTATTTTTGAGGATTAAATTAAATAAGGGTAAAAGTTTGAATGTATAGGGTCAGTCAGCAGCTTTGAGCACGTTGAGGGCTTAGTCAAGGCTGTTTACTCCATTCAAACTCAGCTAAAAATGTGTAAATTCGTGTTTAAATATTCAGCGTATGCCGATATATCGCAGCTATAGGGGGCGATATGTCGCAGCACGTAGATACGGAAAACACGAATCGATGCACGGTCGCCTCGGGAACAAAGGTCCAGGCGATATATCGCCTATAGGGGGCGATATATCGCCTCCACCAGCATGAATTCAAATACATTTGAATTCTTTTCCCTTCAGCCATTCAAACTCCTTCAACAGTCCAGCATCTTCTGAACGAGTCTTCAGCCTCTGCTGAACGATTATTCAAATGATTTTCACCTAAAAAGCCATTATTTTTATTCAAGTAAAATCAAGATATTTTCATTTCCAAACTCTATAAATAGGACCTAGTACCCAGCCATTATTCACCATTTGCT
The DNA here is from genome assembly GCF_963169125.1 of Humulus lupulus. Classification (NCBI taxonomy): domain Eukaryota; kingdom Viridiplantae; phylum Streptophyta; class Magnoliopsida; order Rosales; family Cannabaceae; genus Humulus; species Humulus lupulus. The sequence goes on from NC_084793.1 coordinate 95,675,398, forward strand.
CTAAGTTCAGAGGCTGCTAGTGTTAAGTGAGTGAGAGAGTGTAAACACTTGGTTTGGGGAAAAACTATAAGCTTAAACATCATAAGCTTATCAAACACTTGGGAAGTAAGTGAGTGCTATAGTATTTCGGTGGATGTTAGATTGATCTTGCAATCTTTGAGGTAAACCCAAAACTCTAGTCCTTTCTGTATTCTATTTTATTTCTTTTCTCAAAACCTTCTACTCAGTCCCCTAACCTTATTCTTATTTTTGGTTAGGGAATCCAAGTTCTTAAGCACTTAAGTGGTGGTAAGCATATTTTCGTTTAATGGTTTAGTCTTCCTATTCTCTTTC